>NC_133798.1:39782691-39807691 GCF_043250625.1 Sebastes fasciatus
AACGTAACAGAATATTGATTCATATCTGATCAGCGCTGTCTAGTTTCACCGTCTGATCAGAGTTCAGAGTGATTGACAGCCGGCTCAGAGACAGCAGACCTCAGATCAGCTCTGACTGCTTGTTTTCCTCCAGTCTGTGAAATCTTGCAGATGCCGTTAGGAGCACCGGAGGAACATGATTTATTTCAGATTACCTGTCTCATGCACTACTGTCATGATATAGCAACCACTTTATAAAAATAACTTATTTGAATCATATTTGCTCCGTTTCTACCTGCAGCAGCTTTAATACTGATCATCTCTGTAGTCAACATGCTTTAACACACACACACACACACACACACACACACACACACACACACACTTATATCCTACAAACACACACTAACATATTTTGTTTATGAAATGTTTCTGAGTTCAGAAGTGGTAAAATAATTGTGCAGGTCTCCTCCGGTCGAGCTTCGAGGAGCTTTGGAGTGTTTTGTTTTTGTCGGCCGGTTGCAGTGTTGTGTGTGTGTGTGTGTGTGTGTGCGTGTGTATGTGTGTGTGTGTGTGTGATTATCGTGGCCTCTGAAGCTCGAGGCTTGTTTGAATGTTTCAGAGCACAGCGGCGGATTTGTGGCACCAGTGTTGACTGAGTGACCTGCTTCTGTCAGCCAGCGGGGGAGCAGACAGGGCGTCTCGACCACGAGAACATTGGATTGAACATTGGATTGAAGGAGCAGCGGAGGAGATGGTTATTTATCATCACACCCTCTGAGGCTCACTTTAAGTCCTTTATAAGTGGCTAAAGGGAGGCTGCGTTCTCAGCCATGAAATGAGCATTACACTGGCTTGTTTCTGGGACATGAGTAAAGCAAAGCAGTTTTTATTTGTGTTATTATTTTTGGACATTGCTGAGTTGCTCACAGAGGATTCGTCTTCACATTCTCCGGCTGACTGCTCGCTCTCAGGCTGAGTGTTTCCGTGGGTTGCGTCACTGTGATTGATTATTGAGTTAGAGCTGCTGACGGTGTGAGAGTTCTGTCCTGTGATGTGTAAGGGGTTAAATGCTAATGTGCACGTATCTCAGACAGGTCTGTTCTCCCCCCCCCACCTCCCCCTCTCTCTCTTATCCATTTAAACATGAATCTATCTGTTTATTGAACTACCACCTCTCACTGTTCTCCAGCTGGATGTGGGCTTTGCTGAGAACGTCCTTGAGCTCTCTGCTGTTTCTGCTCAGCTTCCTGTCCTCTTCACTATATATGTTTATTTGCTCTCTCTCTCTCTCCCTCTCTTTCTCTTGCTGTCATATTACCATTTGACTTCCATCCAGTGGAGAGTGGAGTGTATTTATGGCAGCGTGCTCGCAGACAGTTGCTGACACACTCAGCGGCCCGCTGAGGAATCATCCAGAAGCGGTCCGGTCGCGCTGCTCAGAGGCCACACGCGGTCCAGAATCAGAGATGGATGTCCTGTCTGGGTACACAATCATGTGTGACTGTCCATGCAGACCCACTTCCACATTTTAACAGACTGTTTTCAGTCAGGTAGAAACCCGTCTTCTGTCCTGAGGGACAGCGAGGCCTGATGGAGCTCCAGAGAGCGCTCTGTGCCCTGACCTCCTCTCACTCACTGTTTCATCTGCGCTCAGCACAGGAAACACATCCAAATACAGCTATAAATATATTTATATATATATACAGTATATTGTTCACCTTTTACTGGAGCAAACCTGTTGTGTTTGTGGTGCTGCTGCATTGTCAGCCCAAGTTCTATGTAAGATATAGACTGAGCCGTGAACACAGACGCTTTCACACGTCCTGTGTTGACAAGTTTTCTTGCACGTCACAACACGCAGGTGTTGTTGTTGTTGTTGTTGTTGTTGTTGTGAGGGTGTAAGTCACCTTCCTATGGTGGCCATACAGTCGGCATCTCGTTCCATACATTACTTCAAAAGTTTGGAATCACCAGCAACAAAATCCTGACTGGGTTCAGTCAGACGGCTCAGAGGACTACTCTACTACTACTCTACTACTCTACGACTACTCTACTACTAGTTTACTACTACGCTACTACTACTACTTTACTACTAGTTCAGAACAGTTTTTAATGCTCTTAGTTTGTAGAAAGAGCTGTTTACAGTAGATGCTATTTGGTATGAAGGGTTTGCAAAGAAAGTAATGTTGTGTACACGGAGAACAAAACGCTGTACAATGATTCAACCAGAGAGACAACTGAGCAACAGTTCAATGAGAAGAAATCACCAGTCATTGATAAAAGGCAGTAGAAGCTTAGCTTCAGAATATGTACAGATTTAAACAGGAACAGGTTCCTATTTATATATCAAGTGCAAAATAATGCATCCTAAAACAAGCTGGAATTAACAAGTGAGTTACTTTAGCAAAGCTGTTGCTTAGTCTAGGGTTAGCACTACTCAGATATCAGCTGAATGTACTATATCCCAGTTTAAACCTGTCTAATTGAACCACAGACTGCAGATAGACGGCCAAAGAAAAACAGCTTCCCAAGACATTTAGAGCCCAGCTGCACCGTCGAGGTTCAATAATGATCGATGGTCTCTGACACCGTTCTGTTCTGGACTGGACAACAAACTCAACATACAAGGGCTGTTTGGGAGAAAACATTGTTAGGCTACAGTACAACTACAGTACTACAGTACAACTACAGTACTACAGTACAGCTACTACAGTACAACTACAGTACTACAGTACAACTACAGTACTACAGTACAACTACAGTACTACAGTACAGCTACTACAGTACAGCTACAGTACTACAGTACTACAGTACAGCTACAGTACTACAGTACAACTACAGTACTACAGTACAACTACAGTACTACAGTACAGCTACTACAGTACAGCTACAGTACTACAGTACTACAGTACAGCTACAGTACTACAGTACAACTACAGTACTACAGTACAACTACAGTACTACAGTACAGCTACAGTACTACAGTACTACAGTACTACAGTACAACTACAGTACTACAGTACAACTACAGTACTACAGTACAGCTAGTACAGTACTACAGTACTACAGTACAGCTACAGTACTACAGTACTACAGTACAGCTACAGTACTACAGTACAACTACAGTACTACAGTACAGCTACAGTACTACAGTACTACAGTACAGCTACAGTACTACAGTACAACTACAGTACTACAGTACAACTAGTACAGTACAGCTACAGTACTACAGTACTACAGTACAGCTACAGTACTACAGTACAACTACAGTACTACAGTACAACTACAGTACTACAGTACAGCTACAGTACTACAGTACTACAGTACTACAGTACAACTACAGTACTACAGTACAACTACAGTACTACAGTACAACTACAGTACTACAGTACAGCTAGTACAGTACTACAGTACTACAGTACAGCTACAGTACTACAGTACTACAGTACAGCTACAGTACTACAGTACAACTACAGTACTACAGTACAGCTACAGTACTACAGTACTACAGTACAGCTACAGTACTACAGTACAACTACAGTACTACAGTACAACTAGTACAGTACAGCTACAGTACTACAGTACTACAGTACAGCTACAGTACTACAGTACAACTACAGTACTACAGTACAACTACAGTACTACAGTACAGCTACAGTACTACAGTACTACAGTACTACAGTACAACTACAGTACTACAGTACAACTACAGTACTACAGTACAACTACAGTACTACAGTACAGCTAGTACAGTACTACAGTACTACAGTACAGCTACAGTACTACAGTACTACAGTACAGCTACAGTACTACAGTACAACTACAGTACTACAGTACAGCTACAGTACTACAGTACTACAGTACAGCTACAGTACTACAGTACAACTACAGTACTACAGTACAACTACAGTACTACAGTACAGCTAGTACAGTACTACAGTACTACAGTACAGCTACAGTACTACAGTACAACTACAGTACTACAGTACAACTACAGTACTACAGTACAACTAGTACAGTACTACAGTACTACAGTACAGCTACAGTACTACAGTACAACTACAGTACTACAGTACAGCTAGTACAGTACTACAGTACAGCTACAGTACTACAGTACAGCTACAGTACTACAGTACAGCTACAGTACTACAGTACAGCTAGTACAGTACTACAGTACAACTACAGTACTACAGTACAGCTACAGTACTACAGTACAGCTAGTACAGTACTACAGTACTACAGTACAGCTACAGTACTACAGTACAGCTAGTACAGTACTACAGTACTACAGTACAGCTACAGTACTACAGTGCTACAGTACAGATACAGTGCTGCAGTACTACAGTACAGATACAGTACAACTACAGTACTACAGTACAGATACAGTACAGCTACAGTACTACAGTACAGTACAGCTACAGTACAACTACAGTACTACAGTACTACAGTACAGCTACGGTACAGCTGCAGTACTACAGTACAGCTAGTACAGTACAGCTACAGTACAGCTACAGTACTACAGTACAGCTAGTACAGTACAGCTACAGTACAGCTACAGTACTACAGTACAGCTACAGTACAGCTAGTACAGATACAGTACAGCTACAGTACTACAGTACAGTTCTCTCTCTCTCGCTCCACCTCTCACGTGCATGCTGCTCACTCCACACTGCAGAAGAGTTAGTTTAGCTCTGAGAATATCTAGTGAATGTTCAGTGGACGTTTGTGCAGAAATAACTGCTGCAGCTCCTCCAGACCAACAGAGGTTTCCCGTGTCTTGTGAAGTGACGGGGCTCCGCAGAGAGAAACGTTATCGTCTCCCCCGTTCCCTCCGGCCGCGGTCGGGAGGCTGAGGCGGGAAAAGCCAACACTAGGATCAGCAGTGATTCATGGAGAGACCTTGGTCTGGTCAGCTAACATTACTGCCAAGCAGCTGAAATATAGAGTGATATTGTGCTTTTAGCTGACGTGTGTCTCCTCACTGTGTTGAGCGATGCTCCTTCATGTCTATGTAGAGCGAGCACAAGCGCCAGCAACAGGACGCTGACTTTAGTTGACTTAACGGCCACAGGTGAAGCTGTTAACAAAACATTTAGGATTCTTACAAACAGTCCCTTTAAATAGAACAGCCTGTTGGTGTTATTAGTAACACCTGTTCTTTTTCTACTATGACAAGTCACCGTCACGTTAGTTTAATCTTACCTGGTACGCTTTATTGAAAGCATTCCAAATGCATTTGTAATTAAAATATTGAATATATAGTTATATAGATTGTCTTTTAAATGCTCTCGGTGTCTGTCTGTATGTAATATATGTGATATATGTGATTATCTGATAAACATCTCCGGTCCGTGTTCATCTCCCCGTCAGCACCGACCGACCGAGCAGCAGCGAAGTGCAAACGGCTGCTCGGCTCAGCGAGGCAGATTTCTAAAAGTGCCGTGAAGATCAGAACCGACGAGAGGTGTTAGAACAGTACGGAGAGGAGACAAGTGTGAATGAGTGTGTGTGTGTGTGTGTGTGTGTGTGTGTGTGTGTGTGAGTGTGAGTTTAAGTGAGAAAGAGAGGTGGAGTTTTAAAAGAAGAGTATGGTGAAGGTGTGAGAAGACACACTCTGGAAACAGAGAAAATTCCATCTTGTGATTTTTTTTTTTCAGTTTTTCTTCAGCAGATTCTTCATTTTTAAAATCAACATAAATGGATTTATTTCTATAATTATTACGTGTGTTTATTGTGCCAACTCGTCTTAATGACTAAAGCACAATGGATGAAATGTTATAGTGAGAGCCTCGTCTTTCCTTTCTAGATCCAGATGTCAGCTTTGTGCTCGAGTGGTTTCATTATATTTGGTTTGTCGGCTGCTGATCAGTTCTTGTTTGTTCGATAATGATATTTATTAAAATTAAATATTTATCCACCTATAAATAACCCAGCTCTCTTTTTAGTTGCCTTTAATCGGCATTAATCTTTTGTCATAAATAGCTATGGTGCAAATACAGTGATATAAATAATATTAATGTCAGCTATTTTTAACCGTGTATTTCTTTATTCAGATTAAATTAGAGCCATCATCGCAGGCTGAATCCAAAACAAATGGTTTCTGATTTACATAAGAATAAAACGAATATTAAAAATGATATTTTCCCTACCTGAAGGTACCTGCTGTAGCTGTGGATAAGAAATGCCGACTTAAAGCCAGAAACATGTCACTGCTGGCTCATATCGCCTGTTGAAATGTAATTTTCTTCTTTCTAAATGGTGTTTTTGCCGTCAGAGAGGAGTGTGGAGGAGGAGGACCCCGGGACGGTTCATCCACTCGGGTTTATGAGAACAATACGCGGAGCTTTCTGAGGAAAAACAACATGAATTCAAAATGTTAACATGCCCTTTAACATCAAAAGTGGAGCACAGCCGGCCTCTGGCACACCGTGCCGCCACAGGCCGGGCCAGGCCGGGCCGGGCCGGGCCAGGCCAGGCTGAGGAGCTCTCTGTTCTATAATGAAACTGTAAGCAGGAATATGAAGTATAAAATATTGTTCTGTAATTGGACTGTAACTTCCTGTCCATCCCATTCAATCCCCGTCTCCTCAGTTACCGTGGCAACACCTGTCCAGTTTATTACATCAGTTCATTACCAATGACGGCTTGACCATCAACCTTCGTAGTAATTTATGAAACAACGGTTTCTGATTCCTGACAGAAGAAAACCAAAACATTTCTAGCTAACTTTGAAATGTTTGTTGTATCCTTATAATGTAAAAACACTCAGTGGTCAGATTTATGCTTTAATGTTCATATTTTTAAACTTCACACTTCACTTTAATAGGAAAGGATTTGTTGGAGGAGGAATAAATAGTTTGGCAGATGTAATGGTACTGTATGTAACACAGGTTTTTGGAGGGAGGTGGTGGAGTGTAAGCTTCACAAAACTAAATAAAGTTTAGACCAGAGCTGCTGTTTTTACTCTAAACTCTGATATATCGGCTTAAAGGGCCCATATTATAAAAAAGTTACATTTCCATGTTTTTTCTTATAAAGCAGGCTTAAGTGCTATATAAATACTGTGAAAGTATCGAAACACTCAATTCACAGGGAAACTCACAGCCCCTATTCAGAAACTCTGCGTTTGAAACAAGCCGTCAGGATGTCTGTCCATTTGTGATGTCACAAATATACAATATTTAGACCCATTACACGGTTTTAAACATAAACATTCTAAATGTGTCCCAGTTTATTTCCTGTTGCAGTAGATGTTAATAACATCAGCTGACAGGAAGTAAACATGGACCCAAGCTGTTGCCTAGCAACGCAATTCCGTTGCAATTCTGTTGAAATGCACTAAAACGGAGCGTTTCAGACAGGGGGTGAATACAGGTATATTCAGACAGACAGTATGAGGAAAATAAAATGTAGCAATTACAGCATGTAAACATGTTCTAGTAGAAACACAAAATACAAGTATGAACCTGATAATGAGCTGATATGGGACCTTTAACTCCCATTTCTCTTTCCTGTAACCAGGGCCGTCTCCAAGACCATGTTTTAGGCTTCGAAGCTTCGGTGAGAAATATTTGAAGGTATTCGAAGCTTCACGGCGCAGAAGGCTGACATGTCTGTTTACAAAAAAAACACAAAGAATTAAGCATTCGAATACTGATTTGGAGGTTGGTTACCATGGCAACGGTCGACGCTTCAAAGCATTCGAGTCAGCCCCACAAAATAATGCAGTTAGCTGATAACAGGCCGCTTGCCTTTGGAAGTAGGTACTACTGTAGGTAGTAGTAGGTTACTACTGTAGGTAGTAGTAGGTTACTACTGTAGGTAGTAGTAGGTTACTACTGTAGGTAGTAGTAGTAGGTTACTACTGTAGGTAGTAGTAGTAGGTTACTACTGTAGGTAGTAGTATGTTACTACTGTAGGTAGTAGTAGTAGTAGTATGTTACTACTGTAGGTAGTAGTAGTTCTACTGTAGGTAGTAGTAGGTTACTACTGTAGGTAGTAGTAGGTTACTACTGTAGGTAGTAGTAGTTCTACTGTAGGTAGTAGTAGTTCTACTGTAGGTAGTAGTATGTTACTACTGTAGGTAGTAGTAGGTTACTACTGTAGGTAGTAGTAGTTCTACTGTAGGTAGTAGTAGGTTACTACTGTAGGTAGTAGTATGTTACTACTGTAGGTAGTAGTAGTTCTACTGTAGGTAGTAGTAGGTTACTACTGTAGGTAGTAGTAGTTCTACTGTAGGTAGTAGTAGGTTACTACTGTAGGTAGTAGTAGTAGTAGTATGTTACTACTGTAGGTAGTAGTATGTTACTACTGTAGGTAGTAGTAGTTCTACTGTAGGTAGTAGTAGTAGTAGTATGTTACTACTGTAGGTAGTAGTAGGTTACTACTGTAGGTAGTAGTAGTTCTACTGTAGGTAGTAGTAGGTACTACTGTAGGTAGTAGTATGTTACTACTGTAGGTAGTAGTAGGTTACTACTGTAGGTAGTAGTAGTTCAACTGTAGGTAGTAGTAGTAGTAGTAGTACTACTATGGGTAGTAGTAGTTCTACTGTAGGTAGTAGTAGTAGTAGTAGTTCAACTGTAGGTAGTAGTAGTAGTAGTAGTACTACTATGGGTAGTAGTAGTTCTACTGTAGGTAGTAGTAGTAGTAGGTACTACTGTAGGTAGTAGTAGTTCTACTGTAGGTAGTAGTAGTAGTAGTAGTACTACTATGGGTAGTAGTAGTTCTACTGTAGGTAGTAGTAGTAGTAGTAGTACTACTATGGGTAGTAGTAGTTCTACTGTAGGTAGTAGTAGTAGTAGGTACTACTTTAGGTAGCAGGTTTATCTAGTTTGTTGGACATGCTAATGTTTGCAGTTGAATCTACTCTTTCCTCTTTTCTCTTGTAATGGTGTTTTTTATAAAGGCTGATAAAGACCTCCTCCGTCCTCCAAACTCTCGACGTGTTGCACAAAGCCTCAACATGGAGGAATCCAAAGCTTGACAGTTCTTCCTGGTTCTGGTTGTTAAGCTGTGATTGGAGAATGGCTGTTCGTGGGAGGAGTTTATAGCTGGTGGTAAATGTGAGCACCAACCTCAGATTCCCTGTCCATGCTGCATGAAGTAATTGGTGTATAATTATCATATTAATGTTTCTAGAACCTTGGAGGATGGGTTGAGGTGGTTCAGTTTTGTCTGACTCGGCTGTCCGAGCGCTGCCGGTCCGCTGGCTGTAGCTACAGTACGGAGGGACAGATGGAGCGGAGGGAGAGAAGGCGACCTTCTCCTCCTCTCGTGTCGCTTTGTTGATGAGAAGCTTGAAGAATCGGTGCATAACATCCTGTCTGCTCCGTTGGTATTAATAACTCAGCGAGAGATGAGTTCTGTCAGAGGCGGAGGATGATTTTATTGAGGCGAGAAGCTGCTGGAGCTCGGCTCAGAGGATCAAACTCAAGCTGAGCCAGCCAATGACCAAATATCTAACTGGTCCAGTTAAGTGAATTAGGTCAATGTAATTCTCCTCACCCTGGACACGCTGCACGGGACGATCTGGGACTGTGCTGCTGCACGTGTTTGTGAAATGTAGATAGAAGCAGTGTTTGCATGTATAAGACACGACTGAAAGGAGCTTTTCTTCCATCCTTCAGTCGTAACAGGATCAGAGTTTCTACCAACGATGCTCTGAAATGTTGGGATGTCTCAACTAGGGATGTCAATAATTAAACGTTTAACCGACATTAAGCATTTAAACTGATTAACGCTATCGGTTAAAACGATTAAAAGAAATGTTAATAATTAACTCAAAGCTGAGTGGCTCCCGTCAACCAATATCTGTTGTGCTCCTGCAGCTGGTACACCGCTGCATGAGAGGCACTAATCTTGTCGGTTAACGGTTAATAATCGGTTAACGAGGGTCGGTTATCGGTTAAGAACATTGTTTTAAAATTAGCATCCCTAGTCTCAACTAGAGAGTTTGGCCTAGAGAAGTCTAAAGGAGGTTTAAGGAGTTTTCCAGAATAGCAGCAGAGACCTTTTACTGATGGATCACCATGGCGATGTGACTTCATGTGTGAGGTTGTGAGTATTTCATCTGGCTGAGATAAAACACCATATTCTTATGATTATTCATGATGTTTGCGTGTGTGTGTGTGTGCTTGCGTGCGTGCGTGCGCATGACAACATGAAAGTATGAGGTTTGAGGCCATTTCAGCATTATATCACGTGTTTTCTGGTGAAATTACATGATCAGAGATAGCTGGACAGAAGTCTATCAAAGATAATTGGTCTGCGCCTGGGTTAGCTCAGTTGGTAGAGCGGGCGTCCATGTATCAAGGCTTGGTCCTGACTGCGGCAGCCCGGGTTTGAATCCGGCCTGTGGCCCTTTCCGCATCCACTCTCTCTCTCCCCCCTTTCCAAGACTCTATCCACTGTCCTCTCAATAAAAAATGGAAAATGCCCCCAAAAAATAACTTTAAAAAAAAGAAAAAGATAATTGGTCTGAGCACAACACTGTTCATGTGTTCATATTGTTTTTCATGTGTTCACCTTCTGCTTTGTGCATATAAATCAAATAATATATGAAAATCTTCTGTCTAGTTCTTTTTTGGCAACTACCTTATGTAGTATGTAGTACCTAATGTACCTCACATTTGTACATTAGTACATTGCTTGACTAATGTACTTAGTTACATTTCAGCGCCGGTAAATAGTCTCTTTACCGTCCTCATCACTTTGACTGGCCTCAGTCTGACAGCCACAACCAGCTCTCACCTCTGGAGACGGAGGAAGCATGCACATCTGGCTCATCAGGACCACTGCAGCAATGTGGACAGAAAGTTATACAATCTGTGTGTGTGTGTGTGTGTGTGTGTGTGTGTCTGCTGGCACACACACACACACACACACACACACACACAGACAAACACATTGACAGTATACCGTCTGCCTGGTGTGTACCGTAGCTAACAGGGAGCCAGCTCTGTGCTGAAACAAGAGTCCCCCCCCAGCCCTCCCTATCTTCCTCAGTCAGGCCCGGCGGCCCAGAAGGCAGCGGATGGTTTTCATTCATTGACATACTGTAGATTAGCCAGCAGCGCTATAATCTGATAGCCTCAGATCTGAATGAGGAGGATTATAAAAGCTGGCGTCAGGAGCCGCTGCAGCTGCACAGCTGAGACTGGTGGACGGATACCAACCATCCAGATACCAACCATGTTCTGTGATTCTGTGACTTTCTAAAGAGGCTCGCCATCATTCCTGAGCTGAATATCTTCGGATCGGAGCCAACTCGTATACACAATACCGTATACACTGAATGTACAAAACATGAGGGACGTATTGAGTTAAAGCCCTTTTATACATTCACGCCTCAACTGTTTCAAAAGCCTCTAATTCGTCTGCTTCTTCTTAATCTATATGTCAACCTTTGTTTAGATATGTTTCCTATGTTACCTATAATAGGTGTTTTAGTGGTAATGCATCAGTTCATGACAGATAAGGATTTAATTGCTGGGCTGTTTAGGTATTGCATAATCATGTTCATGGCAGCATCCAGCTCTTACTGGAAGAGATCTCAGCTGATGTGTTTAAGTGCTTCATTTGCATTCAGCTTCATTTCATCGCTGCAGTTGAAGCTTCACACCAGTAGAGGACAGTAGCTGTCCAACCATAGAGGACAGTAGCTGTCCAACCAGTTAGTCCTCAGAGTGCAGCTTCTCTCACGTCAGCTCTGTATTTGACTGCCCAGTGTTTTATATCAGTATGGTAAAGGTCTGAACCTGCAGACATCCTTCTCTCATCTGACGGTTGCTGCTGTCTGTAGAGCTGAACTGCTCCGTAACTCTCTCTGAAAGCTGTTTCTGGAGTCACGAGGAGACGTGTGACTGTCGTTAGAACCAGAGCATCTCTCTGTACTAAAGCAACGATGTCCAGCTGGAGTAACCTCATGTAGGTTTAATGTTTGTCTTAAACAGCAGATAATTATATAGGCACGGTATAAGATTTCCACTTGAACGGCAGATTAGATGAACATTTTAGTGGCACAGTGTGGTTTCTATCCATACAGATACACTCCGTAGAAAAACATCCGTAGAAAAACAGATAATGTACCGGGACATTCTCCGTTAAGTTTACGGACATGTTCTTCAACCCTAAAACGTAAAGTTCTGTTGATTTACAGGATGTCCTCCGTACCATTCACGGACACTTCTGTTAATCCTAAAACGGAAAATTCTGTAAATTTACAGTATATCCTCCGTACCGAGCCAAACAGCAGCCCAACCTTTACAGTCTGGAGGGAAAAAAGACGCTAACGCTAGCAATTATACGTTACCTATCGGTCTCTGTGGACTGCCTGAGGCTAAAACTGGAGCTAACTCTACCTGACGTCCTCTGAAGTCTAAAATATAAACATTGATAAAACGTAAATTACATTATTGTTTGTGATCTTGTCAACTTGTGAACTTGGAAATGATCTTCCTAGAAACGAGGTTCTGGTTTAATTGATCCGTCAACATGAAAGGAATGGAAGTGGTCCTCATTGTGTTCTCTGGAGAAGGGACACTTTCTGAAAATATCTTTTTTTCTAAGATTGGTTCTTGTCTGAAAACAACGACGTCCCCGTCCAAATGCAGGTGATTATGACCATCTAGGTAACAAATGAATAACCAACCACACTGGATTCAGTCTATTTCAGTGTTGACATCAGTGCTTTGTTAGCTGTTTATATCATGTAATATGTTTTTGTTTTTCTCTGATAATAATAATAATAATAATAATTTGAGTGATATGACGGTCAGAATGAGATGAGAGCAGAATGTCTGCTTTCTTTGTGAAGAGCTTTATTAGTAGTTTTCCAGCTGACTTGTTGGGATGTGAGGCCACTTCTCACTTCTCTCTGACTTCCTGTGCTGCTGGCTGAGTGTGATATTCTTCATCCTAACATGTGATGAAGAACAGAAAGGAGCAGTACCAGTTGAGCTGGACTGAGCAGCATGAAAGGCTCCTGTAGTGACACAGACAGGCTTGATTAGACTATCAGACCAGAGCAGACAAACCAAGCGTCGGAGAGGAGGATCATTATGACGCTCAGAGGGCGGCCCTCTCTCAGCCACAGACACATTATTCATATTTCTGTATTGACCGGGAACACAGCCCTGCTGGGTTTAACCCCTCGGGTTATTGATCACTGCACCCCCCAAACCAATGAGTTTCTGTTGCCTCTCTAACGCCCCTTCATCTCTCTCTATTTCCTCCCCATTATTTTACCATAGAACAGAGGATAAACACTCACCTTCACCCTTCCTCCAGAGTGTTATTCCTCGACTCCTCTCCATCCTCTTCCTCTGACGCTCTCAGTCAGTCGGTTGCTTTAATTCTCATTAAGATGCTTGTGTTGTGTGAGGAGCGCAGCTTGAACTGGAGGAGAGCAATCAGGGGTGAAAAACATCTCACTTAAAACAGGAGCCCCACATGCACAAAAACACACACCTCCTCCTGTCCATCGCTATTCATCTCATCTGCAAAGACTCTCGAGGTGAGGAAGAGGAGGAAGAAGAAGAAGAGGAGGAGGAGGAGGAGGAAGGAGGAGAGGAGGAGGAGGAGAAAGAGGAGGAGGAGGAGGAGGAAGGAGGAGAGGAGGAGGAGGAGAAAGAGGAGGAGGAGGAGGAGGAGGAGAGGAGGAGGAGGAGAAAGAGGAGGAGGAGGAGGAGGAGAGGAGGAGGAGGAGAAAGAGGAGGAGGAGGAGAAGGAGGAAGAAGAAGAGGAGGAGGAGGAGGAGGAAGAGGAGGAAGAGGAAGAGGAGGAGGAGGAGGAGGAGGAGGAGGAGGAGGAGGAAGGAAGAGGAAGAGGAGGAGGAGGAGGAGGAGGAGAGGAGGAGGAGGAGAAAGAGGAGGAGGAGGAGAAGGAGGAAGAAGAAGAGGAGGAGGAGGAGGAGGAAGAGGAGGAAGAGGAAGAGGAGGAGGAGGAAGAGTAGGAGGAGGAAGAGGAGAGGAGGAGCATGAGGAAGAGGAGGAGTAGGAGGAGGAGAGGAGAGGGTGGGGAGGGAAGAGGAGGAGGAGGAAGAGGAGAGGAGGAAGAGGAGGAGGAGGAGGATGAGGAGGAAGAGGAGAGGAGGAGGAAGAGGAGAGTAGGAGGAGGAGGCGGAGGAGGAGGAAGAGGAGGAGGAGGAGGAGGAGGAGGAGGAAAGAGGAGAGGAGGAGGAGGAAGGAGGAAGAGGAGGAGGAGGAGAAAGAGGAGGAGAGGATGAGGAGGAGGAGGAGAAAGAGGAGGAGGAGGAGGAGGAAGGGAGGAGGGAGAAGGAGGAAGAAGAGGAGAGGAGGAGGAGGAGAGGAGAGAAGAGGAAGAGGAGGAGGAGGAGGAGGGAGGAGGAGGAGAGGAGGAGGGAGGAGTAGGAGGAAGAGGAGGAGGGGGGGAGAAGGGAGGAGGGAGGTGGGGAGGAAGGAGGAAGAGGAGGAAGGAGGAAGGAAGAGGAGAGGAGGAGGAGGAAGGAGGAGGAGAGAGGAAGGAGGAGGAGGAGGAGGATGAGGAGGAAGAGGAGAGGAGGAGGAGGAGGAAGAGGAGGAGTAGGAGGAGGAGGAGGCGGAGGAGGAGGAAGAGAAGGAGGAGGAAGAGAAGGAGGAGGAGGAGGAAGAGAGGAGGAGGAGGAAGAGAAGGAGGAGGAGGAGGAGGAGGAGGAGGACGGTAATATTATTAGGAACATTATGGTGGCGTTTCTTTAACGTCCGTCTGTTAGCTTTAAAGTTTAATGATAGTGTTGTTTTTCTCTTTGTAGTGGACTCAGAGGATGTAAATGTGTAAATGTGTGTCTGGCCTTGTACGGTGCTGTGGAGGAAGACATGAGGAAACAGCATCATTAAGACTAGTCTGATGGATGGGGGGGATCAATATTAAGACCTTTAGGAGAGAGGCTCTGTCATTTACTATTAATAATGGGCCCTGCCGCCTGCTGTAATAATGTCATTAGGAGTACTGGAAACAGATTCTTCATCCACAGCTACACGGTCTCACAATATGTAGAAACGATCAGTACATATATACATATAAACAGTATAACGCTCTCTCTCTCTCTCTCTCTCTCTCTCTCTCTCTCTCTCTCTCTCTCTCTCTCTCTCTCTCTCTCTCTCTCTCTCTCTCTCTCTCTCTCTCTCTCTCTCTCTCTCTCTCTCTCTCTCGCTCTCTCTCTCTCTCTCTCTCTCGCTCTCTCTCTCTCTCTGTCTCTTTCTCATGCACACACAGAGGCCTTCAGAGACCGTCTCAAACTACCTGTGCATAATTGGGGCTGTAAAACAAGAGAAAGTAGACCAGGTCAGATCAGGGCAGCCTTAACAGGACCACCGGAGAGGTGGATGAGGAGACAAAGGAGGGATAGAGAGGAGTAATGGATGGGTAGAGGGAAATTAGAAAAACAAGTTCTTTGGAGGAGAAGACAAAAAGAACACATCCAGGTCTAAAGAAATCAATTTAAGATAAGATAAGAGAGAACTTTATTCACCCAGAAGGATGCTCAAGGTGCTATAGTGCATCCTAAAGGTATGTGTATAGTATACTAAAATACAAACTGATTTACAAAATAAATAGAAGTGCACTCGGAGAGCGCAGACCTCCGCCAAGGCAGGTTTCATGTACGTCGCAGGATTATTTCTCGCCTCAAATGTTTTCAGAAACACATTTCAGTGAACTGTTTTCATGAAATAAGAGAAGAAAGTTTCCAAACGAGCCTCCGTATTGTTTCCGGTTTGAAAGCTGGGAGCAGCAGCCCACGGAGGGAAAGCATTTGTCCAATCAGGAGCCGAGTGCCTTGTTTCTACTGACAGCCCACCAAGCGTCCAATGCTGGGAAGCGGTGCGTCCCCTCGCTATAAAAAACGCCCCTGTGGACACATACCATTACGCTGCACATGTCTTAAAGGTCCCATATCGTGCTCATTTTCAGGTTCATACTTGTATTTAGTGTTTCTACTAGAACATGTTTACATGCTGTATTGTTAAAAAAACTACTTTATTTTCCTCATTCTGTCTGTCTGAATATACCTGTATTCACCCTCTGTCTGAAACGCTCCGTTTTAGTGCATTTCAACGGAATAGCGTTGCTAGGCAACAGTTTGGGTCCATGTTTACTTCCTGTCAGCTGATGTCATTCACATCCACTGCAACAGGAAATAAACTGGGACACATTTAGAATGTTTATGTTTAAAACCGTGTAATGGTCTAAATATTGTATATTTGTGACATCACAAATGGACAGAAATCCTGACGGCTTGTTTCAAACGCACAATTTCCGAATACGGGCTGTGTGTATTTCTCCGTATATTGAGCGTTTTGATAGTTTAACAGTATTTATGTATCACTGCATATGTAACCCTGCTTTATAATATAAAAGACATGAAAATCTCACTTTTTACAATATGGGACCTTTAAAGCCTGTGATGTTAATGCACAGGCTGAGCGGATCTCCGAGCCGGATCATGATCCGGATCGACACCAAAATCGAATGGATTGTTCATTGTGCCACGCCTCCAAAACATTTCATTCAAATCCATCACGGACTTTTGGAGAAATACAAACGGACAAACGAACAAACCAACGCCGGTGAAAACATAACCTCCTTCCGAGGCCTTCGGCCTGACGGAGGTAACAAGAATATTCAATATAAAGATAAATCACTATTTATGGAAGATGGGTTGACGGTGGTGTTGTATTGGTTAAACCGCTTCTTAATGCTGATGGACGGTTACTAACATATAATGAATTCCTTTCTGAGTTCAGGTTATTCCTGATAGTATATGTCGTATGCGGTGGTGTTGATGCTCTGCTGAGGAGCTGCAGCTCCTTAGAGCTTCAGTAAGCGAGGTTTCAATGATTGATCCATTTAATACGGTATATTCCTTGGAGAAGTCGACATTACCGAGAATAAATGCTTGAATAGATACATTAGGAATTGCATACGAGTTGTAAGTCTGTCCCCCCCCCCTCCCAGGGAGCTTCGCTTTATAGAGAAATTAATTTGTTTTTTGTTAATAAAGTTACAGAAGGTTCCTTTGACATTTTGCATCGAATATATTCAGCAAAAAAATAATGAGAGATTTAGATTTGATATATTCTTGTCCTTTCTGTGAACTAGAAGAAGAAACAATCTGTCATTTCTTATTATCACTGTATGTTCACCAGAATATATTCAACAGTATTATAGAAGGAAAAACAATGCAAACAATTCAATTTCAGGATAAAGACATTTTTATATGTTTTGAAAGTAATGAGAAGGAAAAAGATTTAATGTTCTTATATCAGGTTTACATCTTCACTGCGTTCAGTGGAGTCTCAGGGCTGAGGGGCTGAGGAGGAGACTAGGTCCGGTAAAGCCAGAGCCCAGGGACTGGTCTTCAGGAGAACTGAATATAAGAAGTGGTCCACTTCTATGATCTCCCGGCTGAAGCTCCACGGAGCGTCATGACGTCATGTTGGGTAGATTACAGAAGGTTGGGTGGTTGATGCAGTAATTAGTGATGAGAGAGTAATATGAGTAACATGAGTCTGGCTCCAGTAGGAGTCTGGTTCCAGTAGGAGTCTGGCTCCAGTAGGAGTCTGGTTCCAGTATGAGTCTGGCTCCAGTATGAGTCTGGCTCCAGTAGGAGTCTGGTTCCAGTAGGAGTCTGGTTCCAGTAGGAGTCTGGTTCCAGTAGGAGTCTGGTTCCAGTAGGAGTCTGGCTCCAGTAGGAGTCTGGTTCCAGTATGAGTCTGGCTCCAGTATGAGTCTGGCTCCAGTAGGAGTCTGGCTCCAGTAGGAGTCTGGCTCCAGTAGGAGTCTGGTTCCAGTAGGAGTCTGGCTCCAGTAGGAGTCTGGCTCCAGTAGGAGTCTGGCTCCAGTAGGAGTCTGGTTCCAGAAGGAGGTTCACTTCATTTCAAAGTACATGTTTTAAAGTTTATTTTTCTATGCTCCAGTTAGCTAACGGTTAGCTACTTCTCTGTTTAAGCTAGTTAGCTAGTTAACTAATTAGCTAACTAGTTAAAACAGTAAATTTCTTAACTAACTAGCTAACTAACTAGTTAGCTAGTTAGTTAGCTAACTTTTTATTTTATTAAACAAATTCAAATGTCCAACCAGCACGGCTCATAGATCACTGCATTAGAGTCAGAACAAGAACAAATACAATATGTCAAATTATACATGTAAATAATAATAATAAATTAAGGGCTATAGGGCTGTATACCTGTAATTCATATTATTAATAATAATAATAATAAATTAAATTAAAGGCTATAGGGCTGTATACCTGTAATTCATATTATTAATAATAATAATAATAAATTAAATTAAAGGCTATAGGGCTGTATACCTGTAATTCATATTATTAATAATAATAATAATAAATTAAATTAAAGGCTATAGGGCTGTATACCTGTAATTCATATTCTTCTGTTATGCTAAGAAGTTTCAATGCATTTTTGTTTTTCATGACTTGAAGGGGCTTTTATGTAAGAAAGAAACTCAGAATGAAGCACATTAAACTTACAGGTTTCACTTTCATATACTTGGATTTGGGCAAATAACATTTTCCAAGAATGAGAATGCTATTCTTATTATATTAACTAACTAACTAACTAACGAGTTAACTAGTTAATTTTGGGTTAGCTCATACGTTGTTTTAATGAAGTGTTAACAGAACACACACAACCAACTCTGGACCATCAGTTCCTTTATTCAGCATTAATGCTTCAACATCAGCGACACACAGAAGACTCTTCAGGTTAACTAACGGTACATGGAGCTCTTCTCTTGTTCGCCTCCTGTTCACTTCCGTTCTATGCCAGCAAAGAGGCGAACAAATATTCGCTTCCGGTGGCGAAGCAAATTTGCATCTTTGCATTCAAAGTGCTTCGGTGAACTCTCAGGCGAACATCGCCTCGGCAGGCGACGGTCTCTCGTCTGCGTTCGTGCGTGTGTGACCGTGACCTAATAAAACACCTCTTTTCTCAAATGAATCCTCTTTTTCACAGCAGACATTTTAACTTGTTAAAGTGTTGCGACCTGGAAATATTTTATTATTTAAATGTTAGTGACCTGGAATAGATTTAAGTTCTCTAAGAGAAATACATTCTGATCCCATTTTATTTACATTTAGCAAATGTTATATATATTATCTGATTTATGTTATTAGAGAGAAGTCAGTTCAGAGTGATGTGATGTCATCAGCCAGAGCAATGTTATTACCGTGAGGTCATAGTTCAGAGTGATGTGATGTCATCAGCCAGAGCAATGTTATTACTGTGAGGTCATAGTTCAGAGTGATGTGATGTCATCAGCCAGAGCAATGTTATTACTGTGAGGTCATAGTTCAGAGTGATGTGATGTCATCAGCCAGAGCAATGTTATTACCGTGAGGTCATAGTTCAGAGTGATGTGATGTCATCAGCCAGAGCAATGTTATTACTGTGAGGTCATAGTTCAGAGTGATGTGATGTCATCAGCCAGAGCAATGTTATTACCGTGAGGTCATAGTTCAGAGTGATGTGATGTCATCAGCCAGAGCAATGTTATTACTGTGAGGTCATAGTTCAGAGTGATGTGATGTCATCAGCCAGAGCAATGTTATTACCGTGAGGTCATAGTTCAGAGTGCTGTGATGTCATCAGCCAGAGCAATGTTATTACTGTGAGGTCATAGTTCAGAGTGATGTGATGTCATCAGCCAGAGCAATGTTATTACCGTGAGGTCATAGTTCAGAGTGCTGTGATGTCATCAGCCAGAGCAATGTTATTACTGTGAGATCATAGTTCAGACTGTTATGATGTCATCAGCCAGAGCAATGTTATTACTGTGAGGTCATAGTTCAGAGTGATGTGATGTCATCAGCCAGAGCAATGTTATTACTGTGAGGTCATAGTTCAGAGTGATGTGATGTCATCAGCCAGAGCAATGTTATTACCGTGAGGTCATAGTTCAGAGTGCTGTGATGTCATCAGCCAGAGCAATGTTATTACTGTGAGATCATAGTTCAGACTGTTATGATGTCATCAGCCAGAGCAATGTTATTACTGTGAGGTCATAGTTCAGAGTGATGTGATGTCATCAGCCAGAGCAATGTTATTACTGTGAGGTCATAGTTCAGAGTGATGTGATGTCATCAGCCAGAGCAATGTTATTACTGTGAGGTCATAGTTCAGAGTGATGTGATGTCATCAGCCAGAGCAATGTTATTACCGTGAGGTCATAGTTCAGAGTGATGTGATGTCATCAGCCAGAGCAATGTTATTACTGTGAGATCATAGTTCAGACTGTTATGATGTCATCAGCCAGAGCAATGTTATTACTGTGATGTCATAGTTCAGAGTGCTGTGATGTCATCAGTCAGAGCAATGTTATTACCATGAGGTCATAGTTCAGAGTGATGTGATGTCATCAGCCAGAGCAATGTTATTACTGTGAGATCATAGTTCAGACTGTTATGATGTCATCAGCCAGAGCAATGTTATTACCGTGAGGTCATAGTTCAGAGTGATGTGATGTCATCAGTCAGAGCAATGTTATTACCATGAGGTCATAGTTCAGAGTGATGTGATGTCATCAGTCAGAGCAATGTTATTACCATGAGGTCATAGTTCAGAGTGATGTGATGTCATCAGTCAGAGCAATGTTATTACCATGAGGTCATAGTTCAGAGTGATGTGATGTCATCAGTCAGCGCAGTAGAGATGAGCGAACGTGTTTGTTTACTGATGTGTGCACACGGTTCTGATTGCTTCGTGTAAAGATAACTTCTGCAGAACTGGGAAGAATAAAGTTACAAAAGGAAGACGGAGTCGTGTCTGTTTAAAGGTGCAACAATAGCAGGAAAATCACAGGTGCAACTAATAACAGTGGTGATGGCTCCAGTAAGTATAACAATGCAGTGTAGCAGTTAGTAATGTTATTAGTTAGTCAAATTGTCTGCTGTGAAAAAGGTCCATCTAATTTTAGTTTCTCTCCACATGTTGTCCCTAGGATATGTGCAAAAAAACAAAAACAACAGTAGGAATAGGAAAAGAAAAGGTGGGTTGAGTTTGAGGTGTATATGAGAATAGTGCATGATAATTATAGTGGTTGATCCGGGTTAATCAGCTGAAGATGCTTTGTTTGTAGAGAGAGGCGTGAATGGGGCGAGGGTTATTGTCTATGATGTCCAGTAGCTCTAGTAGGATTTGGTGAGTGGAGTGCAGGCGAAGATATGTTCATCTTTTTACTTGTGTATGTGTGTCCCAGAGTTGATATGCTGACTCTCGCCCTGCAGTTTGTACTCCTCTGTAGCCTTCGTGACCTCTTGTGGGAGTGTGGGCAAGCTATCGATCACCAAGTCTGCCTCGGAGTTTTGTTCTCCATGACAACCACTCGGGAACAGCACCACTTCACCTCAGCTCTCCCCAGACGCCCCCGTCCATCAGCTCAAATCTTGGCCTTTAACCGGCCACACAGCCCCGTAGTTTCACTCAGTGGTAGCATGTGGATGTCTTTGTCGCTTGGATTCGATCAGGTGTGTTTGTGGTACTTATCGGGTGTATCTGGGCTTTAGTTAGGGTAAAAGGAGCGAGTGTCAAGCAAGTAAAGACAGGGATTGTGTGCAGGAAAGTATAGAGTGTCCAGCTGACTTTGACATGATGTTGAACTTTTTGCCTTTCACTGTTTTCATATGCTCCTCTGATGATGAGGTTTGCATGTATGTGTGAACGTGTAGTAAGACTTTGCATGCCAGCTTGTTTTCCTGAAGCGTGACTGTAGATTTGTTTGCACTTAAGAGTTGAGCAGTTAAACTTTGTGAAACTTAGAGAATCAATGTGGCACGACCGTGCTTCCCTCGTCTCTCAGCCTCCTGGGAGAGTGGGCATGTCAGACCTCATTATGCCTTCCCAAATCAAACAACATGGCTCCTGTTGGTCTTTCTACATCTATCTGCTCCTCCCCCAGGCCTCATGTTGCTGTACGTACAGTATAAACAATGCAACGCATTCAGCCCTGTCTTGTTAGAAGACAATATTGCTCAGGAATATGTGCTGCATGTTACGTTTCCATACGCCTAAAATCAAACCATATTCCTGATATTGGCTTTTCAGTTATGTCTAGTGTCGAGCTGTTCCTATTACAGTGAGGCTAAAAACCTCGAGACCGGAAATGATTAGTTGATTAAGCAATTAGTCAATCAACATAAAGATATTTGCCAACTCTTTTGATATTTTTTCAAGCAAAAATACTAAATATTCGTTGTTTTTTAGCTTCTCAGATATGAGGAGTTGCTGCTTTTCTGTTTTGTAAACTGAATATCTTTTGGTTTTAGACTCAGATTGGCCTCACTGCCAGGCGTGAAACTCAGGTCACAGAAATGCATCAATTCCACCAAATGACAAAAATCCACTGTCAAAAACAAAAGAGCAATATAAAGTATAAACGAGCAACAGTAAGCGTTATTACTGTAAAGAAATCTATATAAGAATAATACAAGAAAAAAACAGCAGATCAAACCAAACATCAAACACTACCATCTCCCAGGCCAAATATAAACCCAAATACAGTGCAGATAATAAAAGCTGTGTATGTCAAAGTATTACAATTAAATATTATGCCTACATCTAATGTAATAAAAGAAACAATCACAAAGCAGGAAAACACATGTCAGTATGGTTTTATAATAGAAATGTATGGCAGGTGAGACGGTGGTGAACTCTGAGTTTCTGTTGTGATTAAAGAGAATCTGCTTTCTCTTCTTCTTCTGAGCGTGTAGTTTGCATGCTGGGGAGGTCGGCCTCGGGGTAGCTGCTGTTTCCAGGAAGACAGCTTATCAAGATAAGTGACAGGTGTTGGAGTGTGATCTTGACCTGCTGAGGGCGTTGAGGGCAGGATTAACAATTTACTTATCTACTACAGGGAGGAACATTGTATTATTATCAGGCCTGCTATGTTGTATCTTAAATGTTCTTGCACTGTAGTTTCATCCGTATAAATGTCTTCACAAAGACGAACAACAACCTGCGAAGGGTTTATTGTTTCAACAAGGAAAGAAAAATATAGCAAGATCTTCACATTAATTTGGATTAAAACCCTATAAAACCGATTCAATTAAGATTTGGTTATGGATAATATTAAGTTTGCATTAATGTGTTTATGTATGTGCAGTTCAAATGAATTTGGATTAGAGGATGGCCGCAGCTAAACTCTAATGATTTTTGTTTCATTACACAGGTGTCAGTGCAGATTTAAATATCTATACAGCACCTGATGGAAATCTACCAACAGACATCCTCAGCGAGTTAAAAGGTACAGCTGAGTTAATCACAAACAGATATTTAACACTAACACCAACTTTAACTCACGTTGACTCTGCAGTTTAGATTAAGATGTTATTTCTCTTCTCTCTCTCTAAAACGAACATTTCTGTGAAACTGAAGGAACTCTCCTCTGAATATGTGGTTGCCGGAGATAGACGAAGAGCGAGCTGCGTTTCCTTTCATATTTGGAAAAACAGAATTATATAAAAAATGTTTTTTAAACATTTGAAAAAAACATTAATCCCAAATTTCTGACTGTTAAACGAGGAGAAAATCTCCAGATCCTCTGTGGGGGAAAGAAGCACTGTTGGCTTGACTGCTCAGAGAGAGCCTGAGCGCCACACCAGCAGTAAGCAGCGGTGATGGAGGTCATGTCAGAATTACTCTTTACCTCCACCAAGGCCGAAGGCCTAGGAAGGAGGTTACGTTTTCAGCGACGTTGGTTTGTTGGTTTGTTGGTTTGTTGATGTGTTGGTATGTTGGTTTGTTGGTGTTTTGGTTTGTTGGATTGTTGGTTTGTTGGTTTGTTGATGTGTTGGTGTGTTGGTTTGTTGGTGTTTTGGTTTGTTGGATTGTTGGTTTGTCCGTTTGTCGGTTTGTCTGTTTGTTGGTTTGTCCGTTTGTTGGTTTGTCCGTTTGTTGGTTTGTCCGTGTGTTGGTTTGTTGGTTTGTCCGTTTGTTGGTTTGTTGGTGTGTTGGTTTGTTGGATTGTTGGTTTGTCTGTTTGTTGGTTTGTTGGTTTGTCCGTTTGTTGGTTTGTCCGTTTGTTGGTTTGTTGGTTTGTCCGTTTGTTGGTTTGTTGGTGTGTTGGTTTGTTGGTTTGTTGGATTGTTGGTTTGTCTGTTTGTTGGTTTGTCCGTTTGTTGGTTTGTCCATTTGTCTGTTTGTTGGTTTGTCCGTTTGTTGGTTTGTTGGTTTGTCCGTTTGTTGGTTTGTCCGTTTGTTGGTTTGTTGGTGTGTTGGTTTGTCCGTTTGTCGGTTTGTCTGTTTGTTGGTTTGTCCGTTTGTTGGTTTGTCCGTTTGTTGGTTTGTTGGTTTGTCCGTTTGTTGGTTTGTCCGTTTGTTGGTTTGTCCGTTTGTTGGTTTGTTGGTTTGTCCGTTTGTTGGTTTGTCCGTTTGTTGGTTTGTCGGTTTGTCTGTTTGTTGGTTTGTCCGTCTGTTGGTTTGTCCGTTTGTTGGTTTGTTGGTTTGTCCGTTTGTTGGTTTGTCCGTTTGTTGGTTTGTCCGTTTGTTGGTTTGTTGGTTTGTCCGTTTGTTGGTTTGTTGGTGTGTTGGTTTGTTGGTTTGTTGGATTGTTGGTTTGTCTGTTTGTTGGTTTGTCCGTTTGTTGGTTTGTCCATTTGTCTGTTTGTTGGTTTGTCCGTTTGTTGGTTTGTCCGTTTTGGTTTGTTGGTTTGTCCGTTTGGAGGATTACTCCAAAAGTCCGTGATTGATTTGAATGACATTTTTTGGAGGGGTAGGGTGTGGCACAATGAACAATCCATTCGATTTTGGTGGCGATACGAATCATAATCCGGCTTCGGGAATTGTTTTTAATAACTCCGCTCAGCCTGTGCATTAACATCACAGGCTTTAAGACATGCACAGTGTAACTGATGACGCGTTCATGAAACCTGCCTTGGTGGAGGTCTGCGCTCTCCGAGTGCATTTCTAGTTTCTGTTAACCATCATAATCATAATCAAACTACAGCCTCTTCACTGAAGTATTGTAAATACCAGTACAAGCCAGGGCTGGTTGATATGGAGAAAAT
>NC_133798.1:39812691-39832691 GCF_043250625.1 Sebastes fasciatus
TTTACGAACTGCAGCTTTAAGGAGGTTTAAGGTCGTTAAAAATCCTCTTCAGTCTTTCTCGTCACAGTCTGACAGTCGTGACGCCGTCGTTCCAACTCTTTGTTGAAGCATTATCATTGCACAGAGAAAAATATTTAAATTCAAGATGAAGGATTTCTTTTTAAAGCTGCACCATTCCATCAAACTGACATATTCTAGACATTTCCACTGAATTCAGACTGACCTATTTGGTATCTTTGGAAACTTTGGGATGTCTGCTAGAATGTAAAAGTTGTGTGTGTTTGAGCGATGTTTGGCTGCGCAGCATGAGTGTGTATTGACCGGCCTGCTGGGCCGGCTATTTGTTCTTCCAGTGGACTGAAATCCTTTCAGTTATTTCCAATGCAGTGTCACTTACATCATGTTTGATCTTCAGCCAGCCAGGTTTGAAACAAAGAACAATAAGACATTTGGATATCACTCCAACAAAATGCCAGGCTTGTGTGGCGTGTCATGTTATGAAATGCAAGCGAGCTCTAATCTCTCTCTTCCTGTGTTTGTGTTCAGGGGGGGTGGTTGACAAGGATTTGCGGCACTACCTCAACCTGCGTTTCTCCAAGGGCTCAGTGGACCACGACCACCAGCAGATCATCAGAGACAACCTCTACCTCCGCACCGTTCCCTGTGAGTCCACATCATCACCCCTATCCTTGCTTCTGGCCTCCATCACTCCTTCAAGCTGTTTATTCACTCCTCTTTGAGCTCCTCCTCTCCTCTGCCTCACTGTATGTCTTCTTCATTGTCTTTCTCTTATTCTTAGACATCATTTCACCCTCCCTCCTCCTCCAGCTCTATTTCGTTCTCTCTCTCTGTTTTAGTTTCCCCTCCTTGCCCTCGGGACGTTGCCCTCGTGTTTTTACATCACACTCACGCTCTTTCTCTCCGTCTCTCACCGTCTATTGCTCCTTCTTTTCCTTCAATCGCCCGGCTGCTGAGCTCTCAGCCTGAGGTTTCCACGGCAACCACCCTCTTGTCTCGAGGCTTGCGTTGCCTTGACGCCCTACCCCCTCAAGCACACGCTAGACATGTACAACACACACACACGCACACACACACACACACACACACAGATATACAAAGATGATAACATGTCACTCTCCTGGATGCATTAGGAAGAGGTTTCTTTTATCAGTGTGTACATAGACACTTCACGCCTGTTGGTTGCATGTGGACGTGCGTGTCTGTGCTTACATTGTGGTATCAGTGCGTGTGCCTGTTTCCTGTTGGGGGACGATGTCATTGCCGTGATTGACATTGAGGGGATGCTATCCCCAGCAGCTCCGCCTGTTGTCAATACAACAAGCAGCTCGTGACTCAGCTTCTCCGGAGACTGAAGCTGCTGTGATGCTCGACGCTGCAGACTACACGTGTTACTCATTTCATGCTGCATTTGGATCGGTGTGCTGTGATTTGATGTCTGTTGAAGGGCTTTGTACTTGTATGACATGTTTCCGTATCCTCTGTTAATAACCTCAGTCATGGGTGTTTTGCTGTAAAGGTGGTTGAGTTGAATCAAGTGGCCTTTTGGCTGTTTGTGAAGAGACAGATTTTGGTTCAGAACTATGAGAGAGCAAAGCGAGGATTTGACGTCAGTGATAGTTGCTTCTGCGTTGGCTGAGCGCTTCTACTATACTAGATGTCCTCTGTCGGTGTGTTGAGCCGCTGACACAGAAGTGATTGTTTAATACGCTCCCACAGCTGCACAGTCCTGAGCCTCTCTCTCCCTCTTTTTCCTCTCCTCCCTCTCTCCTGTCGTCTTCATCTCTTTGCTTTCACTCTTCGCTCTCTCTCTCATGTTCCCCCTGCCTCTCCCTCCTTCTCTGCCTCTTTGATTTCTTTTGGTCACCACCTCACTCTATCACATTTTCACTCCTTTTCAATTTGAACTCCAGACAGCCCACTTTCCTTCTCCTTCCCTCTCCTTCTTCTACCTTTCTCAGCCTGTTGGCTGTGTAATAGTGCAGCGAAGGCGGACTGACAGGGTGACGACTGAGGTGATGGGGGACTGGCTGAGGTTCAACACTGCAGGTCCTCACACACTTCAGCCCTGTCACAGCATGGGCCCCTTTTGGTAGCAGGAACCATAGTTTTGTCAGTCGGCCTGTCGCAATTATTACATAATTGCCTGATCGCGATTATAGCTGACCGCCATCAATTCGCATAATCGTTGGATTCCACAATCAAGGGAATTTAAAGCCAGTGTTAAAAATGTGGCAACAAATAGGAAGTGAATTAGGCGCGTATTCATCTGCTGGGTAAATAAAGTGTCTACCTGAGCACAAGGTTCCAATGTCAGGAAACAAACGATGAAAAAGAGAGCCTGGCTGTTTAGGTCTTACTGGAGCTTTTCCAATGCTGCCCAAAATTCGGTATCGGGTATCTGTCAGTACGCCAGTCTATGCACCGATCCGCACCATCATTTATTAATCCAGAAAACAATCAATTTGTTTAACCGGGAATCAATTGCCCTGGATGTATCATGGCTGCCACTGGCAACTACAGGTTTAGAGCAGTGAAGAAGAACTGAATGCAGGTAGTTCATCACGTGACGATAGCAAACAACAACAGTGCGGCGCTAGTGGAGAATGTAACGGTTGTCAGAGCGAGGAAAATGTCAGCCATTTGGCAATATTTAACAGTGGAAAACGGCGATATGTACAGTTTGTAAGGCTTCTGTTTGGAGGGGGCGCTAGTGTTACCAAGTTCTATTGCATTCATTCTCTTATGTATTTGTTCATGTTTTACATTAAAGGGTTTAACCTGAGCCAGGCCATACAACAGAGATAGTACTCATATCACATCCACACATGGTCAGTAGTAAACAGCTGTTTAATAATAATAATTATATCTTTTTTTGTCACGCTGATATCGGATCAGTACTCGGTATCGGCCGATACCACAAGTTCAGGTATTGGAATCGGTATCGGGAAGAGAAAAATGTTATCGGAACAAACCTTAGAGAGGGGCTCGGCCCACGTAAAAGGCGCCAGGGGTCTGCGGCGATGTCGGCAACCCACCCGACCCGGAGTCTAACGCACGCGCGAGTCAGAGGGTGTAAGCAAAAATCTGCGCCACAATGAAAGTGAGGGCCGGTGCGCGTCGGCTGAGGTGGGATCCCGGCCCAGCGGGGTCGGGCGCACCACCATGAAGTGGTATCGGAGCCGTTTTGCGAGTACGAGTATGAGTACATGAGCACAGTATTGGACCAGATACCCGATACCCGATACTGGTATCGGGTATCGGTGCATCCCTAGCTCAGTCCGTAGTACTGAGTGTGGCGAGTGTGTGGTCGAGCGAAAGAGAGAGAGTG
Source organism: Sebastes fasciatus (assembly GCF_043250625.1). NCBI lineage: Eukaryota > Metazoa > Chordata > Actinopteri > Perciformes > Sebastidae > Sebastes > Sebastes fasciatus. The sequence goes on from NC_133798.1 coordinate 39,816,041, forward strand.
AATGTGAAAGTGTATGCGCTCAGATCAGACCAGTGTTGGCGATGGGAGCGGAGAAGAAATTAGCAGTAAAGTTGTCTTGTGGTAGTATATGTACAGTGTCTTGTAGTAGTAAATGTACAATGTAACAGCGACGTGAAGATCAACTTTGGCCCTGGATGTTAAAAAAAGTGTCCCCTGTGTTTCCCGACGGCGGTCTGGAAGCTGAAGCAGGAACGGTTAACACTGGCTCGGTGTTTCCCCGTTGCATATTGACTTTTGAAACTCAAATCAAGCCTCCTTCTACATTAGTTAACTGTCTTGAACCACTTTTTGGTTTCATCAGGTCGGCCTACACAGCTGTTTAGAAACAAGCAGCAGAGCCAGAGGTGAAGCTATTTGAAGATGAATTGACTCTTTTGCCAGCGATCACATCATTTCAATGAGCATCCATCGAACTTAACAACTTGGATTTAGGTCTAGTAGCGAAGCCAAACAACAGCACCACTGTGTGGCATAAAATTAACAGAAAGAGACAATTCAATTGTTCGCAATTATTTGTATGACAATTAATTGTCAACCTAAATTCCTGATTGTGACAGCCCTGTTCGTCACCATGTTTCAATTATAGCCGCCTTCCAGCCCTTTATGAGAATGGAAAGACACTTATTCTGTGTGATGTGTGTGCGGTAATGACATCCCCATAATTAACTGCCTATCACTTAACAAAGCTGATACAGTGTAATGAAGATTATATAAATTCCAACTCATAGACCTCCTGCACCGCAGCTTTGAAATACATGTGATATTACAGTGATTCCCCCAAATTCACTTCAGTCTCACTGACCTGATTTCATTTGCCTTTGGTCAGCAGGTCATCTGCATATGAGGGAGTTTCATATACATTTCCTGCATGACTTCCTGTCAGTCTGAGACGCAGGCGTTGCTCAACCAGCAGAGTGACGCAGCATCAGACGGCTAAAAAACGGGGATGATGGTCCTGCGTTTGTGCGCTGCTCGTGCCCGGCAGGCTGTTTGTTGTTGTGGTTTGGAGCGTTATAAAATCAGTGTTTTTCTCCCGTGTCTGCAGCGCTCTGACCGTGCTGTCAGTGCGAGTCTGTCAGCTTGACAAGCAGACGCCACTCTGCATCACAACATGCTGTCACACTGAAGGACGTGGGAGGATGTGTGTGTGTGTGTTCATACAGCTAGAAGGCTCACATGCTGACATCAACTCTACATCCTGTTACATCACTTGGCTCAAGGATTGGCCGTTCTCCCCCCAGAAACAATGAAGTGAATGTGATAATTACCGTCTGATATTAATAACTCTATTCACATGTTGTAGTGTTGCCTCCAGACTGACTGCTGTGTGTTGTGTTTGCATGTGATTGTTTACTTATTTGCAGGTTTCTTTCTCACATGCATTCACATTTTAACAAGCATACACGCAAAGACTACAGCCGACGGCCAGTTAGCATCTACGTTCTGCGTCTGCATGAGAGGAAATAACTCCCCACCAGCAGCTCGCACTAGTCTGTATTCAAAAAGGGAAACCAGAAGACCGAGGACTGCGGATATACACGCCGTTGTTATGATACGTACATGAAACAAAGCGATGTTTTCTCACCACTTGGCTTCATTCCAGATGTTCATGTCGTTGTGAAAATATCCGTGTGTTGGAATGATCAGATGAGATGAAGATGGACAATGAGAAGAGCCTTCTGTGTTTTTCCTCTTGACTTTAGTCGTTGGCTTGATTTCCTCAAAGTTTATCTTCTCGTGCATTTGTTTAAGCTGAACAGCCAATCAGAGTGATCTCAGACTAGCAGACTAGAGACGACGGTGCGGGACACACTGAAAAAACTAGACTGACGGACGCTCACCGACGGCCCCAAACTGTCCGACGGCCGACCGCCAGCTTCGTGTGTCAGGGCCTTAAAGCTGCAGTAGTCAGTATATGTTTGGCATCATTGGGCAAAAATCCCATAATAACCTTTCAGCATATTGTAATTCAAGTGTTCTGAGAGGAAACTAGACTCCTGCTCCTCATGGCTCTGTTTACAGGCTTTAGAACATCTAGCCCGTGACGGGAGACTTTGACCAATCACAGATCATTTCAGAGAGAGAGAGCATTCCTATTGGCTGAGCTCCGGTCATGTGACAGGAACTTGGCGTTCCTTCACCAGATTTCACAATGGCGGCGGCGTCACAAACGTTCTCATGTTACAGCTAAACCGTGCACTACAAGATGATCCTGAGAACATGTGAGGAGAGAAATAGACATTAAAGTAACAGAATATTGATTCATATCTGATCAGCGCTGCCTAGTTTGACCGTCTGATCAGAGTTCAGAGTGATTGACAGCCGGCTCTCAGAGACGGCAGCTGGACAGCAGACCTCAGATCAGCTCTGACTGCTTGTTTTCCTCCGGTCTGTGAAATCTTGCAGATGCCGTTAGGAGCACCGGAGGACACCGAGGAACATGATTTTTTCAGGTTATCTGTCTCATGCACTACTGTCACCATATAGAGACCGTTTTATAAAAATAACTTTTTTTAATAACATTTGCTCCAATCTGCCTACTGCTGCTTTAACACTAATTGCAGACTGATGGGAAAAAGAAAGAGATGAATCAGATTGTGTAAGTGTGAATCTATAGTTGCAGAAAGTGTCTAGCTGTAGAGAAGGAGAATTTGGGAGGGATGTGAGTGGAATAGAGCTTCAGAAGAGCCTCAGATAGGCATCACTGTTTACAGGTTGAAACATTTTATAAGATTGTCACAGTCTGTCTGAAGCCTTTGAGATAAGAAATTTGCCGGCACCATTTCATTTCATTCACAGAGATCACTTGACCACTTCAGAAAATGAGTCTAAGCTCCTGCCGGAGCACCTGCTGTTGAGGACTTTAGATGGTTGTGCTCTCTGCATACGGACAGTGTGAGTGCTTCTTTGATAGGAGTGTAGCTGAGGGTGTAAGACACTGAAATGAGGCTAAAGGAGTGAGAAGATCTGGGAAATATATAGGTGGAAGCAGAGAGGTGGCAGTACAGTAAACGGAAAGGGAGGGAAGATGATGGATGTGGATATGACCGAAGAGGCACTGCGAGAAGATGGATTAAGGGGAGAAGACAGGAGGAGAGGTGGTGAAGAAGAGGTGATCAGCAGGGGACAGATGGGAAAGGAAGAAGAGAGCGAACAGAGGATGGAAATTGAGAAGGCGAGAGTTGATGCCAGAGGATGGAGGGATGAGAAGAGCAGATACGTATGGAGTGAAAGAGCGGACGTGCACTGAATGGAGGTAGTGGGAGATATGAGGGAGCCTCGTAAGTCATTCCCCAGAGAACCATCTCCTCCCCTCCACACTACTCAGAGGCATCAGTAAAAGGCTCTATAAATAGCTTGAACAGTGAGCAGCACGTTTCTCTACTCAGATAGCCTATAAATACATGCAGCTTCTGTCACTTCACATCCGCTGCTCTGGACGCATGCTGCCCTGCAGTTCTGCAGCTTCCGACAGGGAATCCTCCTCTGGAGACTACGGAGGAGGAGCAGATAAAGATGTTGAGGAGGAACAAGGCCAAGATGCTTAGGATGGTGATAAGGCTGTCGGACGCCGCTTATAATGATAGCAGTAATGAAGATGGCTATCGTGATGATGGGAGGAGATTTGTGGAAAATGACACCTTTTTAAGCTTGATGCATGCTGGGAGATCTTAACGCTTAGTTCTGTCTATAATGTATGCAGTTTACTTATGCAAATGCTAACAAGCATTCTCCTTTGCAAAATGCTTCACACAGCTCTCTGGACCATCATACAGCTTAACCAAATAATCAGAAACTACCACGCCGCTGTCGACATGACTCAAAGTGTTTTATTCCCAACAATAGCACAACCTAAAGAAACGTTTCATCATCGTGTTTTAGTCTCGGATGAAGAGGATCTTCTTTTTAAATCTTTTTTGGTAGTGTAAGAGGTATAGCTTTTTATTTCACAACCAACTTTGCAGTACAAAAATAAAGATGCATCTACTGTATATGCATATCCAAAAAGATAATAGAAACACCTTAAATTCATATAGTGTATAGTAAAAACGTAATACCACGCTGTCCGATTCATCATTTATTTCCTCCGGGAGTCCAGTTCCAAAATGATTTCAAAGATCTCTCCTGCTTATTGATGGTCAAGAAAATGAAGGTCCTTGTAAACCTGGAAGGATTTTAATCTGAGATTGTAATCTACTGTGACTGGCCAGTTTATATACATACAGTAATATCAATCAGCAGTTTCTCTCTATAAATAATATAGAGACTCCGGCGATGCTAGAGCTGCTAACGTAGCACAAACACACACACGGTCTGTTGGACACTCGCTGACGTTCCGCCGGGCAGACACACAGCTGACAACCTGCTAAACTAAACTAAATGTGTGGTGGAGACTTTTACTGGGAAAGTGGCTGCATGTCCGCGACACTACACGCAGCATCGTAGCTGCTAAGTTAACGCTCCCGGACAGTGAACTGGAGACAGTGAACGCAGCATCGTAGCTGCTAAGTTAACGCTCCCGGACGGTGAACTGGAGACAGTGAACGCAGCATCGTAGCTGCTAAGTTAACGCTCCCGGACGGTGAACTGGAGACAGTGAACGCAGCATCGTAGCTGCTAAGTTAACGCTCCCGGACGGTGAACTGGAGACAGTGAACGCAGCATCGGAGCTGCTAAGTTAACGCTCCCGGACGGTGAACTGGAGACAGTGAACGCAGCATCGGAGCTGCTAAGTTAACGCTCCCGGACGGTGAACTGGAGACAGTGAACGCAGCATCGGAGCTGCTAAGTTAACGCTCCCGGGCGGTGAACTGGAGACAGTGAACGCAGCATCGTAGCTGCTAAGTTAACGCTCCCGGGCGGTGAACTGGAGACAGTGAACGCAGCATCGTAGCTGCTAAGTTAACGCTCCCGGGCGGTGAACTGGAGACTCCGTTGTCTGTTGTGCTCCTGCAGCTGGAGCACCGCTGCATGTGAGGCACAAATCATGTCAGTTAACGGTTAATAATCGGTTAACGAGGGTCGGTTATCGGTTAAGAACATTTATCAAAATGAGCATCCTTAGTCTGGTCGATGTGTGTCTGCCAGTTGAAGCCGTGTTGTAGTTTTCTCTGCTTTCCTCACATCATTAGTACATTCACACGTATATGACCTTTTGACTTGAACAACATGGTTGTCAATGTGCTGTTGTAGCAAAGTTAGACTTCATTCATTCGGCCACGAAATTAACATTTGCTTTCCGTTCACTTCCATTCTACGAGAGCGAACGGGTGAAAAATCATTTGCTTCTGGTTGCGAAGCAAAATTGCATCTTTGCATTCGCGTGAACTTTCAGGAGAATATCGCCTCGGCAGGCGATGGTCGCTCGCCTGCATTCCCCCGGTGTAACCGTGCCTTTATGCTATTGAAAATGTACAATCAGACAGATACTCACTATAAATACACATGGACAAGATCTACACCTCCAAATGAACATTCAGTCCATTCATCCGTAGCAAAGGAAGCTACGCTACCAAGTTCTCCCACCTCCATCTGGGTTTGAGTTTTAATTTGACTGGCTGAAGAATAATATCTGATTTTTATGTCCAAAAGTGTCCAAAGAATGTAGGTTGAGTTTTTGTAGCTGGAACACATTCATACTAGTTATCAATAGATCCTGTTTATAGATTGTATTATTTTTATAGTTACTAATGTGGATGTGAGTGGGCTTTAACTGATGACGGAGGAGGAGGAAGAGGAGGATGTTTGTCATGATGATTACAGTGAAGTTGGATGAGGTGATGAAGAAAAGATTAATTTCTGTTTTCTGTTTCTGTGGCAGATTGATTTTATACCTGAACTAGGGATGAGTTATGATTTTCCATTTTTCAAATAGTCGTTATTTATAAAAAAAATTCGTCCCGTCTTAAAAAATATATATTTGCCTGGTAGTAACGTTACTACGTGTGGCACGTTCAGTTCGGCTCTTTCCTGTTAGCGCAGGGGTGTGTGTGTGTGTGTGTGTGTGTGTGTGTGTGTGTGTGTGTGTGTGTGTGTGTGTGCGTATGCGCGTGCACGCGTGCGCGTGTGCCGCTTCCACAACCCCCCCGTGCTCCCTCCAAAGGAGGAAGTAGAGTTGGGTACCCGGAGGCGCACGGCAGGTGACCAGGTTGAGGCCGCCGCACTCATAGTTTAAGGTTCCGAATGGCGTGCCAGGCCCGTTGGCACCGGACCAGGGTTTAATTTAATTAATTAATTTAAATCAACACTTCCTGCTTTCATTTAAAAATAAAAGCCCTAAAGCGGATTTTCTTTGGACAGAATTCCTTCATTTGTTAACACAAAGCTTTTATTCTGAAATATGTGCCGGACAGTGATGTGGAACAAGCAGTGACTTGGAGCGTTCCATGAATGAATACAGTACGGAGTTTTAATTGTGGATTATTACTATTATTTACTAATTACCACACGTTTCTGAACCTTTCTCTGTCTAAAATAAATATAAATTATATTTATCATGAAGTTAAATGGCCATTAAAAGACAAACTCTATGCAGAAAGAAAGGGCTGACAGCAGCAGCAGAAACCCAGCTGACAGGTAGCAGACACGCAGCCGACAGGTGTCTAGTGTGAACACCAGACTCCTGCATCACGCAGCCACCACGCGACGCAGACGCCACGCGCACCTGACGTTGGTAGTGTGCCCACCGCTTTAATCCACAGGGTTAGATGGGAAAATGTGCCGACGCTACATGTTGTTCCCCCCCTCATGTCTGTCTCTCCCTGTATTTTTGCTTGGGATGCACATCCCTAATGTACATGCATGTGTGTGTTTTTTACACTGAAGCATTGATTATTCTGTTTGTGTATGGAGCTTTAATAGGCTGAACTGATGAATAATGAGTGTTACACGCCGTTCTCTGTTGAGGTTGTGTGTACTTGGCTCTATATGAGAGAGAGAGACAGAGAAATGCATCATCCCCCAGGGACGCTCTCCTTAAAGGGGTGATTTGCCTGCCGGCCTGCTCTTGCTAAAGTGCTGGCTGACATGCTTTGATGTGGTTCGGTGCTCCCTGCTGTTTGATTGGCACTCTGGATTAATGTTGTTCCACAGATGAAAGAAACTGCAAGGGAATGATATGAATTTTATGAAATGAAAATAGCAAATAGTGAAAGTGATTAATGAATTGGTTATGTTTGCAAAGTGCTTTCCGTGTTAAGCTCTGGACAGGTGTCGTCTCATCTCTCTTTCTTCTCCTTGGTATGATCCTCTCACTCAGCGGCTAATCACAAAATGAGCTTCTTCTCAAGCCTTTCATATTTGTGTTCCTGCCCGTAGTTTTACCTCCTGCCCTCCTCACCCCATGTCTCTGTCTGTGCTACTTCTAACATCACAGTAATGTGCACTGATGAGCCAGGTGCTCAGCGAGCGGCTCGTCCTGTGATGGTCAGTAAGGTCTGACGCCTCCGAGAGCTCGTCTGTTTACTCTGGTCAATCTTTACCTCTCCGCACGGTGCATACCAAACAGCACACACCAGCTCTGTGTGTGTACATCACCGTGACCCCCGCTGTCGTCCTGCGTCAGTCAGCTCTGCACACTAATAAAGGTGTTTTTCAGCCTATCAGGGCTGATTTCCATCACCACAGGACATCAGTACAGGAGTAATCTCTCAATGTCACCCAGGCACCAGCTCCGCCAGACGCTGATCCACTGAGCAACACAGTTGTCTTTACAGCCGCTAGTGGACCCGACAGACAGACGATTAATGGAAGAAACTCCAGACTTGATGCAGCTGTTTCTAACCTTAATTAACTAGAGATGGCTCCATACCATTTTTAATGTCCGATACCGTCTTTTTCCCTTTCTTAAACAACTAAGTTTAATAAATTGAATATCTTTAGTTACTTTGCAGATTCAGGTTATTAATACAAAATATAAGAATACGCAACATTTGACTAAACTGCTGAAACTCTGAGAGCCGGTCAAAATAGCGCTGCTATCTTATAATCTTCACGTGTGGCGTCAGCCTGTAGTTTACGTTAACCATCATTGGACTAAATCCAAAGTGACAGAAAGGAGAAAATGACCCGTACCTTCATCTCGTCCTCCATGTGTCCAGGAGACAACCCCGCCGGGAGGAGAGCGGTCGGCACTCAGCAGTTCTGGGAGTCAGACGTCCAGTCAGCGGCTGCAGCAACTCAAATTCAGCCAGCACAAACCCCAGAGGCTGGTGGAGCGCTGGGTCTAACCTGTGTTACGTCAGCAACAGAAAGTTTGCTGATCCGGCGAGGAGTCGGGGCGGTCCCCTGGGATCAGACCCCCGGGATCAGACCCCTGGTGCTGGGGTTTGCACTGGCTGAATTGGAGCTAACTGCTAATGGGGGTAGCTGCGTCTCCCGGAGCTGCCGCGAGCTCTACTCCCAGCGAAGCAGCCTCCCGGCGGCGAGGACAAGGCGAGCGTGCGGGTCATTTGCTCGTTTCTGCCACTTTGGATTTAATCCAATAAACAAATTATTCAAACGTACAAAGACCATGGATGTATTATTGGCAAGTCTTCGGTGCAGCTCCACTTCTTCATTCTCTGGACTGAAGACAGACGGGACGCTACTGAAGGCAGACGGGACGCTACTGAAGGCAGACGGGACGCTACTGAAGGCAGACGGGACGCTACTGAAGACAGACGGGACGCTACTGAAGACAGACGGGACGCTACTGAAGGCAGACGGGACGCTACTGAAGACAGACGGGACGCTACTGAAGGCAGACGGGACGCTACTGAAGGCAGACGGGACGCTACTGAAGACAGACGGGACGCTACTGAAAGCAGACTGGACGCTACTGAAGACAGACGGGACGCTACTGAAGGCAGACGGGACGCTACTGAAGGCAGACGGGACGCTACTGAAGACAGACGGGACGCTACTGAAAGCAGACTGGACGCTACTGAAGACAGACGGGACGCTACTGAAGACAGACGGGACGCTACTGAAGGCAGACGGGACGCTACTGAAGACAGACGGGACGCTACTGAAGACAGACGGGACGCTACTGAAGACAGACGGGACGCTACTGAAGGCAGACGGGACGCTACTGAAGGCAGACGGGACGCTACTGAAGACAGACGGGACGCTACTGAAGACAGACGGGACGCTACTGAAGACAGACGGGACGCTACTGAAGACAGACTGGACGCTACTGAAGACAGACGGGACGCTACTGAAGACAGACGGGACGCTACTGAAGGCAGACGGGACGCTACTGAAGACAGACGGGACGCTACTGAAGACAGACGGGACGCTACTGAAGACAGACGGGACGCTACTGAAGACAGACGGGACGCTACTGAAGGCAGACGGGACGCTACTGAAGGCAGACGGGACGCTACTGAAGACAGACGGGACGCTACTGAAGACAGACGGGACGCTACTGAAGACAGACGGGACGCTACTGAAGACAGACGGGACGCTACTGAAGACAGACGGGACGCTACTGAAGACAGACGGGACGCTACTGAAGACAGACGGGACGCTACTGAAGACAGACGGGACGCTACTGAAGACAGACGGGACGCTACTGAAGGCAGACGGGACGCTACTGAAGACAGACGGGACGCTACTGAAGACAGACGGGACGCTACTGAAGACAGACGGGACGCTACTGAAGACAGACGGGACGCTACTGAAGACAGACGGGACGCTACTGAAGACAGACGGGACGCTACTGAAGGCAGACGGGACGCTACTGAAGGCAGACGGGACGCTACTGAAGGCAGACGGGACGCTACTGAAGACAGACGGGACGCTACTGAAGACAGACGGGACGCTACTGAAGGCAGACTGGACGCTACTGAAGACAGACGGGACGCTACTGAAGACAGACGGGACGCTACTGAAGACAGACGGGACGCTACTGAAGACAGACGGGACGCTACTGAAGACAGACGGGACGCTACTGAAGACAGACGGGACGCTACTGAAGGCAGACGGGACGCTACTGAAGGCAGACGGGACGCTACTGAAGACAGACGGGACGCTACTGAAGACAGACGGGACGCTACTGAAGACAGACGGGACGCTACTGAAGACAGACGGGACGCTACTGAAGGCAGACGGGACGCTACTGAAGGCAGACGGGACGCTACTGAAGACAGACGGGACGCTACTGAAGACAGACGGGACGCTACTGAAGGCAGACGGGACGCTACTGAAGGCAGACGGGACGCTACTGAAGACAGACGGGACGCTACTGAAGACAGACGGGACGCTACTGAAGACAGACGGGACGCTACTGAAGGCAGACTGGACGCTACTGAAAGCAGACTGGACGCTACTGAAAGCAGACTGGACGCTACTGAAGACAGACGGGACGCTACTGAAGACAGACGGGACGCTACTGAAAGCAGACTGGACGCTACTGAAAGCAGACGGGACGCTACTGAAAGCAGACTGGACGCTACAGCGACTCACTGTCGCCTCTAGAGGAGATTACAAGATCGTACCGGTTGGGACTGGTCGGTTAGCGTGCTCATTTTAGTAGATATCTCTGCAACACAATACATAGACATCTTTGTTATAACGCCAACACTGTAACCTCTTCATGTCCTGTTGATAATGTTAGTTCATGGCCCGATCGTACACATTACACCTTTAAAGAAAGAGTAAAGACTACTTGACAGTTTTCAGTGCAACAGACACACAACTCATTCTGTACTGATAAAGTATTGAAGTTTTATGAACAGCTCAGTTCTCATAATGCTGCACCGCTCCTTGAACCTTGCTAGTTAAAGGAATGATTGACGTGGCTCTTTTGTCTGTATACGGTAAATATGAGGCTGGAGCCAATTAGCTTTGCTTAGCATAAAGACTGCAAACATGGGATAATAGTTAGACTGGCTCTGTCCTATGATATGAAAATCCACCCTCCAGCCCCTCTATAGCTACTAACCACTGATTAACAAGTTCATCTGGACAAAAGACTACATTTAATAAATGCCAATCTGCCGTTTCACAGGGTTTATGTGCAGGACTATTCACTTCCTGCTGGAGTTTCCATCGGGTTTGAGTCTCCTGGCAAATGCTGCTATAGCCAAGAAATAGCCTGGCACATAACCCCCTACAACATCCACAGACGAGACGCGTGTTAATTAGTGAGTTTTAGAAGTGCTGGTAGGCAGATTGTGTTACCTTTGGACTGAGACAAACTAGCTGATTCCAGTGTTTATGCTAAGCTAAGCTAAGCAGCTGCTGGATATCCTCTTATATTTACCATAAAGACATGAGAGGGACATCTTCTCATTTAACTCTTAGTAAAAGCAAAAAAAATAAGCAAATAAGCATATTTCTCAAAACTATTTTTTACCAAGCAAATATAAATTAAAACTAAATTAATTAATACATTAAAACTAAATAAATGTATAAATTGAAGCTAAATAAATATATAAATTAAAACTAAATAAATTAATAAATTAAAACTAAATAAATATATAAATTAAAACTAAATAAATTAATAAATTGAAGCTAAATAAATATATAAATTAAAACTAAATAAATTAATAAATTAAAACCAAATAAATATATAAATTAAAACTAAATAAATTAATAAATTAAAACTAAATAAATTAATAAATTAAAACTAAATAAATATATAAATTAAAACTAAATAAATTAATAAATTAAAACTAAATAAATTAAAACTAAATATGAGCGACTAATTGATTGCAGAGTTTTCTACTTTGTACATGTTGCCCAACCCAACTGGCTGCATGTAAACTACAGATCTTGTCTGCAGTAAGCCTTCATCTCTGCTCAATCAGCCTTTCAAGCTTTGAAAGTCTGTCTCTGATGATGAATACACTGGAAGACAGTGTGAATTAAAACAATCTGCTTTGAACTCTTAAGCTCAGTGTATCTGTAAGTGAGCGAGCAGCCCAATCTCACATCCGTCCCGAGAGTGATCTCCGCTGGAGAGGTGACATCCAAGTCCCCCGGTCCTCCCCGCCTGCAGCCCCCATCAGAGTCAAACCCGTCCACTTAAACAGCAGCTGAATGACTCTGAGGTAACCAGGTGTGAGTCTCCGTGGCCAAGCTGTGACAGTAATTGATGGATAAAGTGTGAGAAAGCGCAGACCTGCAGCTCTGCAGAGCAAAAGGTCTCGAGCCGAGGACCTCTGAGACTGTAACTATAAAACGGCTGTGTATGCAAAACGACCGAGTGTCATATCTGACATTAATATTATTTTTCTACAGCTAATGTAGATGTTGCGGCTTGTTACCATGGCGAGGCTGCATTGCCAGGCATTGACGTGTTGTCGTGGTAGCGGGCGCTCCTGTCAGAGCGTTGCCATGTTGCGTCGCTGCATCTGTAGCCGGGGCTTTGTAGTGTAAATAAGGATGACTGTGTGTGTGCTCGATCATACCTCTCCTATAGACCTGCTGTCACACATCACATCTGCGAACCGGGGATGATGGAAAAGGTAGAGAGGGAGGGTGAACGGTGAGAGTGAATGAGACGTGAGACCTAAGTGCGAGACGGAGCTTGAAGGAGACACAAAAGAAGAGAGGAGGATAACGAGGGGAAGAGGGAGCGGATTAAAGAAGACAGAGAGGGAGTAATGGGGACAAAGAGCACCAACAGAGGAACAAATGGATGGAAGTGCATCGAGGTAAATTGGAAACGAGAGGAACGAGAGAAAGAGAAAGGATAATAGAGGAGGGCAATTTGAAAAGACAAGACAATAAGATAGATGGATAGACGGATGCGAGACACGCAGTAAATGAATAAGAAAGCAGCAGTGTGTGTGTGCGTGCGTGAGTGTGAGAAACAAACACAGACAATCCTCACATTCCTCTCTGCTCTCTTGCTGCTGTGGTGCTCTGCTTGCTCTGTGCTGAAAAGGATTCTGGGTAAACAAGTTCAGGGTTTTGAGGACAGTGTATTCTGTATACGGTCGCAGGATTGTGTCCTGAATTTTAATGCTCTATATATTCCCCCTATAATTTTACGGCTGCACAATTAGATTGAATAGGAGGATTTTAATGTCTTGGGCATCATTTTATATTATTGTTTTATACGCACATTGTTTTTATAGATTTTAGTTAGGAGATAGTTCGACACCTCGGGCTTTGTGCTCAGCTGCACAACACGCACCTGTAGTGATGGAGCTACCGAAGCATCCAGCTCGGTTTAAGAGCTTAAATAAACTGCAACATGCCTCAACTGAGATGAAAAGACATGCTTTCAGAAGATCAATGTGTGTCCTTCCTACATGTGCAGCACTTTTAGGTTACATACATTCAGCCCAGAGGGACAGGTGTGCTATCAAATGTGTACCAGCGTGTTTGAATCCACCTGGGGATTATTGTAAATGAGCGTCACGCTTGTTCACCTTTTAGAGACTATTTTTAGTTCCTGTAGAGTTGGTGTTACCTCTGTCTCTGTCACAAATTCACTCAAACTCCCAAAGCAGCCGGATGGCTGTGATGGATGATACGCTGAAACCAAGAGGGGTTTGTGAGACTAACACAATCCATATATGTGCGCATTGAGACACAGAACTGGAAGCTCAGGTGGGACCGTGTGTATCCAGTTTTTCTCACCTGGGTTTGTTCCTCAGTCCAATTAAAATACGATTGTTCAGGTATCACAACTGCAAATACTGTAGGAGTCATTTATTTCAACAATGAATCTCAGAACTCTAGAGGACATAAAGATTAGGGATGCACGGATACCACCTTTTTCAGACCGAGTACAAGTACTTACATTTTGGTTCTCGTGATACCGAGTACCGATACGAGTACTTCTCTGTGCCAAAAGACCCTCGTTAACAGCCAGCGGGAGGGTGTGGAGTCCCGCATACGAGGCGGTGCGCCGCGACCGGCTCTAGGTTGGCTTGGAAAGGCTCGGGGCGAACGTGGCTTGCGGCCGCAGCTTTACAGCGCTCCCCACCCGGACATCGCCGCACCGTGGACAAAAGGCTTGCTGCGCCCCCTCTCCCCGCCGGGGGGCTGCCCCCTGCTCCCAGTGCGACTGTCGACCGGGGCGGACTGTCCTCAGTGCGCCTCAACCGCGTCGTACCACCAGAGCGGGGCCCGGCCCACGTAAAAGGCGCCAGGGGTCTGTGGCGATGTCGGCAACCCACCCGACCCGTCTTGTAACACTGACCAAGGAGTCTAACGTACGCGAGAGTCAGAGGGTGTAAGCAAAACCCCGTGGTGCAATGAAAGTGAGGGCCGGCGCGCGCCGGCTGAGGCGGGATCCCGGCCCAGCGGGGTCGGGCGCACCACCGTAAAGTGGTATTGGTGCCGTTGTATCGGAGCCGTTTTGCGAGTACGAGTACATGAGCACAGTATCAGACCCGATACACGATACTGGTATCGTGTATCGGTGCATCCCTAGTTCAGGTATTACAACTGCAAATACTGTAAGAGTCATTTATTCCAACAATGAATGTCAGAGCTCTAGAGGACATAATGCTACCTATAGCTCCGTGTCTACAGCTTAACTATAAAGTATTCATATGAAACACACACCTCACCCTCACCTCCTCGTTCCCACACATACTCACCGAGACCGCCGAGACCACCTCCCCCCACGCTTTGTTATGATAATCAGTCCATCGATAGTCTATTTTTAGCTCTGAGTCTCCCCGCTCTGCTTCTCCCACTTGGTGACTTCCTATCTAATTATACAAGCATACATATGAATACACGTGCACATTCTCAAACTCTCCCTCTGTGGATGCACAGCGAGTTTAACCAATCATGCTTTTCCTCCTCTCACTGTCTCTCTCACTCTGTTGCTGTCTCTCTTTCTGTTTTTCTCTGCTTGCCACTCTATTATTTAGCAAAGGTCTTTGTCCTCTTATCGTCTGACACCCAGCTGAGTTATTTCAGTATATCAGCTATTTTAGCTTTTCCTCCAAATGGAATTTCCTTGTTATGTTTCAACGTAATCTCTTTCTCCTTCTTCTCTCTCACACACACTCCCACCGATGTGAAAACATTCTGTAGCGCTCGGTCGTCATGGTTTGAGGCAGAGAATGTCTTCACCCCCTAAAGTGGCAGCTCCGAAGCTTTTCCGTGCTATTATGGATTTAAGTCATTTAAGCCATAAATCTCTATGGCGCTCATACTCCTACTCGCAGCGTCACCTCTGAGAGGTTTGGCTACACTGGCTGATTGCAATGCAAAGACCATTTTTGGCTCACAGCCGACTTTATCCTTTATTAGCGAGAGCACGACATCCAATCAATAGTCAACAGCAGCAGTGCTTTTGGCTCGGGGGAAGCGTCGCTGCCTCTTCTCTGTACAGTCTGCTGCCATTTTTTAATTTGAGCACCTGTGCTCAGCTTGTCCTGCTTTGTTCAGCTCATCTATTATAGCTCTGCTCAGGAGTTTGTGTGGCTGTGTACAAAAAAATATAAAGAAAAAATCCACCGAACTGAGCCGAAGACATTTCAGCCCCGATCCATAAATTATGGATTCCATTTGCATCATTTTTGGCCTCTACCTGGGAGTTTCTGAGGATAAGAAAGAGGAAGGAAGAGAGAGAAAGGTAACAGTGGGGGCCGGAGGAACAGAGTATGGATTTTACTGGGGACAGTGTTCATTTTAATAAAAAAGGTCTACTTCACAGTTATTTAGTGGGTGTTGCTAAGGGGAAGGAAGAAGCAGAGAGCGAGGGAGAAAAACAGGTAATGTGCTGAGGCGCTATGAGTAGAAATGTGTGAAAAGGAAGGAAGAAAGAAAAGAGGAACAGTCGGACTACCTGCCTATCTCAAGGCCAGATAGTCGATCAATATTCCCAGCTCAGATCCAACCAGAAGCTCTCTCTCCCTCTCTCTCTGCTCTGTTGGTGTGTCCGGTGAAGGAAGCTGTGGGAGAAGGCCATTGGCAGGTCATCAGTATTCCAGCAGGCTCTGCCTACTCTGGTGTGGGCAGCAGAATAATTTCATTCTGATCTTACAGATCAATAGCTGTACCAAGTGGAAGGCGACCAGCCCCGCCTGGCTGGCTGAGCTGCTGCGGTATTCAGAGTAGCACCTCACATGCGATGGATGATCCTCTTCAAGGCTCATTTTTTAGTGTAACATGCAGTATAGTGTAATGGAAAATTACATTGTATGTAATGATGTCTCTTTATGCAACAGTGGAAAGTTACTGTCTGTGTGCTCTTCGTCTCATGTAGTGGGAAAGTACTGAGTGTTGACTTTTACTGGGACACTGTTTGAGTAAAACAACTCCTTATCCTGCCGACAACGCCAAATTGTAATGGAAATTCTGTCAATATTCCAAGATGAGTCTTAATGAACGTTGAAATCAAGATCCCAAACAGATGAAATGTCTTTGTTGTATTTTATTCTTGCAAGAAGAGGCACTCTTCTGCAGACTTTGTGTGACTCTGTATAACCAGTGCCTCTTCTTGCAAGAATAAAATACAACAAAGACATTTCATCTGTTTGGGATCTTGATTTCAACGTTCATTAGGACTCATCTTGGAATATTGACAGAATTTCCATTACAATAGTTCATGGAGTGGGCCCTATTGTGCTGGTCTGTGAAGCTGCTTCACATCGGTATGTCTTTTAATAAATGGTAAATGGATCTGCATTTCTATAGTGTCTTTCTAGTCTTCTGACCACTCAAAGGGCTT
>NC_133798.1:39837691-39847691 GCF_043250625.1 Sebastes fasciatus
TCCTCTGGTGGCTGTTGAACGGCTGGTTGACTGCTGCTGCTGTGTGTGTGTGTGTGTGTGTGTGTGTGTGTGTGTGTGTGTGTGTGTGTGTGTGTGTGTTGTGTGTGTGTGTGTGTGTTGTCTTACTTTCCTAATTGTGTTGTGTTGCCTGTTTGCAGTGTATGTTTCCCTTAACGCAGAGTTTGCTTGTGCCCACTGGGGGAAGCTGTCTCTTTCCGGGTGGCTGCTTTGGAGGTGCAGCAACTCATTTCATAATGCGCATTAAAAATAAGAGAGAGAGGAGAAAAAGGGAACGAGAGAGACGGGAGGTAAAACAGTAAAAAGAGGGAGAGCGATTCAGACGGCACTGAAGGAGGCCGAAGACGTGGAGTATCATCAGGAAACTCTTCAAGATAATTGTAATGTGTGTGTGAGTGCGTGCGAGGCTTGGTACACATAAGAGCTTACGTATGTGATGATGTGAGATGAGTCACAGCTGAAGGTGGATATTGAACTGTGCATGAAGCCAAGATGCCTTCAGGCAGAACCAGAAGCACAGAGGATCAGGGAAACGTTGCATTTTTAATATCCGTATGGTGCATAAGGAGGAACCTCGGACTAAACTCAGCTCAATGGGCTTTATGTTCTGCAAAGCATCTCTTCAGGTCGTCTTTACACTTTCACATGTTTCACCTGCAGCCTATAGAGTTTCATACTCGTGTCTTTGTTTACATGCACACATGTTTGCGTATTTCTATTTAGTTATAATGTGATAACTCTGTCAGTTGGCCAGCAGGGTAAGTGTACTTACTGACTGAGGAAGTGACTGTGATAGAGAGTCCTTTCTAATATTTGTCCACCTCCTGCTGGGATGAAAGTAAACTGATGTCTGTGGACTCTTTTCTGCTGATCCTGCTTTTGTCCTTTATTGCTGCCTCCTTCCGTCTCCTCTGCTCAGCTGTTGTTCTCCTCCCGTTGCCCCGTGTCCTCTCTGTGTCTCCTTCTGTGAAACCCCCACTCCTCTCCACTTTGAGGGATTATAAAATAAGACATCTCTTCCTCTCACTTAACATTTAATCACAAAGTATATTTCCCTGACAGTGAGGGTATTAAATGTCTTTATTGTGGTTTAAAACCAAATAGCACAAGGAAATAAATATGCCCAGTCAAATACAGGCTCTATATATAACACAGCAGTGAAATCATAGAAGCTTTGTGTCAATCAGAAAGAGAGAAGTATACATTAGTTATATAGAGGATATGAAACCCAGAGGCCCTTCATGTGTTGTCCTTCTCTCTTGTTCTGTATTTAACTTCAGCCGTTCTCAGATGTTTACAGTGGGTGTGAAACGACAAAGGGCCAACGCTATTTCTGTGTTTTGCTTTTATTCTGGTGCTTGCGCCTCCAAACAGAAAGAGCTGCTCGCACCTACAGTACAGTACACGGGTGGAATGACGCAGCTGGGCTTGTGTTTATACAGATCAGATGGTTCTGTACAGTTTTGCTCACCAGTAGGGATGCACTGATACCACCTTTATTTCAGACCGAGTACAAGTACTTACATTTGGGTACTCGCCGATACGAGTAACCAAAACGAGTACTTCTCTGTGCCTAAAGAGCCTCGTTAACAGCCAGCTGGAGGGTGTGAGCGACACACAGCAGGCTGGGGAGTCGCGCATACGAGGCGGTGCGCCGCCGTCGGCTTGGAAAGGCTCGGGGCGAAGGTGGCTCGCAGGGCCCACGTAAAAGGTGCCAGGGGTCTGCGGCGATGTCGGCAACCCACCCGACCCGTCCTGAAACACGGACCAAGGAGTCTTAACGCACGCGCGAGTCAGAGGGTGCAAGCAAAACCCCGTGGCGTAATGAAAGTGAGGACCGGGAGGTGGGATCCAGTACCCCCGCGGGGTCGGGTGCACCACCGGCCCCTCTCGCCCGCACCGTCGGGCTGGTGGAGCGTGAGGACCCGAGAGATGGTGACGAGAGGTTAAAGTCACGCTGCCGTAAAGTGGTATCGGTGCCGTTGTATCGGAGCCGTTTTGCGAGTACATGAGCACAGTATCGGACCTGATACCCGATACTGGTACCGGTATCGGTGCGTCCCTAGTCACCAGTTCATCATGAAATTGTTCCTGTTTCTACCTGCTCAGTAAGTTCAGCTATTAATCCAATCAAAACTCAAAATGCCATTTTTCTATATAAAACAACGTCATATTATCTGTCATGTAAGTTAGATATTTACAGACAGCTGCTTTTCTCACTGCATTGATAGTTGTGGCTGTCTTGTACATGTGTGAATGAACCCAGATATGACTGAACTCAACACTTTAAACACTTAAACAGAGCAAAACTATACACACATAAACATGGAGACGTGTATTGTCCTACTACGTCCTGTAGTTGTAGCCTGACTGCACAGCTATCATTATGTTCTAAAGTAGGTTTGTGTGCATCATTAAGCAGAGAAAGCACGGTGACAGGCTTTTCTTAGCTTCCAAAACATTCATTTATCTTAGAAAGGGACATGGCCTGCTCGTGGAGACATATTTAGAGTGCTGTATTTATTTATGGATGCTTTAGGATCCTGCACCAGGTTTTCTCCCCCAAACACATTAAGGTCTGCTGTGCAATGTGGAATTATTGAAACGCCAACTGTAACTAATATGTTATCCTTCCCGCTAACACTGTAATAATCTTTCTCCAAACACACTGTCCCATGTCTGCAACAGTTGTAGTTTGGGAAGAGTCAGCTTAATTAAGAAGAACAGACAGCTGGTTTGGGCTTTGAGAGCCAGTAAACTAGTGAGTCGGCTAATTTCACAAAGCAGCATCAACCCACAAAGCACAAAGTGAGACTGTCTCACTGTATCCCAATGTGGATCTGCTCATTAAAACAAAACCCAAACCACACCTTGACCGGATCTAAAAGAACCTGCGTCTCAGTTTTCTTCTTCTAATTCAACCAAACACAGTCAAACATTTACTTCTGATAATTTAATGTGAGATTTTGAGTAACAATGTTTTAGAACACATGCGACGTGATTCTCATCAGCACCAGTTGTTCTCATGTGAACGTGTCCTGTTGGGTTAGATTGTGTTGTCCGTGTGAGGGGAGGGAACGCTACACACTAAGACAACCAGTCTGGATGAGGAGTCACTAGTTATGTTGTGGATTTCACTGATTTGAAGTTTGCATCCCGTCTAAAATGTTGTGTTTTAGAAGACTGGAAGGTTTTATCTGTTTTTCTGCACTCATTGAAGGACTGGGCCCAGACCACAATAATACCTGAATGATAAACTAGCTGTAAGATGCCTGGACTTCCTTCTTTTCAGGATTGGGTGACAGTCATATGACCTCCTCACCATGTGACGGTTTGGCTTCTCTTCTCCCTCTCAGCGTTGTATTGTTTCTTTTATCTTTTTCTCTTTCTTTATGAGAACGCAACTTTGTATTTAGGTTGAGTCTAGCGATGCACCGATCCGTCTGTTTCAGTCCCGATACCGAGAGCGATACCTGAGCTTTGGGTATCGGCTGATACCGAGAGCGATACCTGAGCTTTGGGTATCGGCTGATACCGAGTACCGATCTGATACCAGAGTTAATTAATAAGCTGTAACTTCACTGTGTGGAAGACACTGGGATCATTCTGTTATGTGTAAGAAAACATCAGGCCTGACTTAAACATCGCATTCCTAACTTTGTAAAACAAAATGTGATAAATAAATACATAAATATAAATGTAGTGAATTGTTATTTATTATTAAAATAATAAACCGTACACCAACAGCTTAACTTAGTAATTACAATTCAAGTGTAAACTTTTTTAATGCAGCAACAAATTGGTCAAAACTTGAACAGGAATTAAAATTCCAGTCTATAACGTGTGAGGCCCCGTCGTCACTGACATCCGGTATCTCCGGTACCGGTGCATCCCTAGTGGACTCCTCTTGTTTCTTGTTGGTGGAGTCAGAATAGGAAGTTGAGGAAGTTTGATTATGGAAATAGGCCGTTTTTTTTCCTGATTTACAACATTGGCATCCTTGTTATATTTCAAAATAAGAATTAGAAGTCATAAAAACAGAATATTTGGATACTTGATCGTGTTTGAGTCGGTTCATGTTTCCAGTCAGTCTGAAGATCTTTACTGTTAGCCACCGCTAACGCTCATTTCTTCCTGAAACATAAGCCACCGTCCAGATGCACTAAGTTGACCGGATTTCTTTAAACTGATTCGTTCCCAGGTAAAACCCAGTTAAATGATCTCTGCTGCTCTCTGTACAAACAGCTACGTCTCACATTGTGAAAGGCAATCATCTGTTCAAAGTCACAGTTGCCCACGAGCAGCAGACCTCCCCTCTGCCTGCCAGACGGTGTGTTACATCACCTGAGATCCCTCTTTAGTCGTACATGTGGCCTCTAACACAAACTCCGCTGTGTCTCTCTCTGCCCTCAGATAACTTCTACGGCACACCGAAACCTCCAGCGGAGCCGTCCCCCGCAGCACCTCCTCTGAATGTGAGTGAGGCCCTGCTGCCCGGAGCCCGGCCCAGCGCCCAGGGCAAGAGGAAGAGGAACCAGTCAGTCAGCAACATGGAGCAGCGCGCCAGCCTGGAGCCGCCCGAGGAGGAGGAAGAGGAGAGCCCGGTTGTCAACGGCAACGGGGTGGCTATCACACCAGGTACTGTAGGATGAGTGAGAAAAACATACATTTATGGTTGTGATGTTTTTATATTACATTTTCCATCAACTTGAATCAAACAAGGTCTGTTTCCAAAGTGTTGTGACCATCTTGGCATTTTAAAACATCTTTAGGTGAGAAGGCCTGAACCGGGTTATTTATTGTTGTCTCACTGGTGTGATGACTAAAACCATAGAAACAAGTCAGTTATCATATAAATTGTTAAAGGGACTGTTTGTAACTTCTTCCAGGTAGAAATCATTGCTGGTCGGTGTCCCATGCGCGCTCGCGTGTGTCTCCGCTGTTCAGACTCAGACTCCAACACAAACTCCAGTGAAGCACCAAAACCTCTTGGTTGTATGTAGTGAAGCTGTTAAACAGTGTTGGCCGCGGTCGGAGGACGCGGAGGAGACCGTAGCTTTGGTCTCCAGGACCGGAGTCTGCTCCTCTGCTCCTCTGCTCCTCTGCCTGCCTTCACTCACACACCACGCTCCTTCTCTCTCTCTCTCTCCACCTCTCCCGTGCATGCTGCTCACTCCACACTGCAGAAGAGTTAGTTTAGCTCTGAGAATATCTAGTGAATGTTCAGTGGACGTTTGTGCAGAAATAACTGCTGCAGCTCCTCCAGACCAACAGAGGTTTCCCGTGTCTTGTGAAGTGACGGGGCTCCGCAGAGAGAAACGTTATCGTCTCCGACCAAAACTCAGGCGTCTCCCCCGTTCCCTCCGGCCGCGGTCGGGAGGCTGAGGCGGGAAAAGCCAACACTAGGATCAGCATTGATTCATGGAGAGACCTTGGTCTGGTCAGCTAACATTACTGCCAAGCAGCTGAAATATAGAGTGATATTGTGCTTTTAGCTGACGTGTGTCTCCTCACTGTGTTGAGCGATGCTCCTTCATGTCTATGTAGAGCGAGCACAAGCGCCAGCAACAGGACGCTGACTTTAGTTGACTTAACGGACACAGGTGAAGCTGCTAACAAGACATTTCTGATTCTTACTAACAGTCCCTTTAACTTTTCCTGTTTATTTTCCCTTATCGATAAAACAAGACTCTCTTTTCTCCTTTTGTCCACTTTCATGTCTGCGTTTATACAGTCCAGTCCATGACCGGTCGTTCTAGACATTAACAGACTCTGTTAACATGAGTGTGAACTGCACACGTTCTCAATAACCTTATATAACACAATGCACACAAGGGCACCTTAATGTCTCCACTGTTATCACTGTCCAGAGTCTCATTTTGGCTTCAGCTCTCGTCTCTCCGTCCTCTCATTTCTCCGTCTCTCCTGCTGTCTTTGCTCTCCCGCCACTGGCCTTTGTCCTTGTTTCTATTAATACCCTGGCTCTCCCCTCCTCTCTTCCTCTCCTCCTCTCCTCTACCATCTTCTTCCTCCTGACCTCTCTTGCTTTTTTTTTTGTCTATGTGGCCTCCTCCTCCTCTTCCTCCTCCTCCTCCTCCTCCTCCTCCTCCTCCTCCTCCTCCTCCTCCTCCTCCTCTTCCTCCTCCTCCTCCTCCTCCTCCTCCTCCTCTTCCTCCTCCTCCTCCTCCTCCTCCTCCTCATCCTCCTCCTCCTCCTCCTCCTCCTCCTCCTTCCTCCACTTCTCTTTGTAGTCTGTGTTGTTGTCATATTGTTTCCACTATTTTCTCTTACTATCATGTGTTTTTTATTTTTACTTATTTACTGACAGAAATTGCTTTTTCTTTTTACAACAAAACTATAAATCTCTGTTATTTAATGCTGATAACATGAAAGACATCTTTAATGGGTAGTTTTAGATGTTATCTGTCTGCCTGATGTTGAACAGGAGTTCCTCACTACAACTGTAAAAACAAGACTTGTTTGACCAAAGCTACGGTCTCTTCCGCGTCCTCCGACCGCGGCCAACACTGTTTAACAGACGGGCTTCCCTAGATACAACCAAGAGGTTTTGGTGCTTCACTGGAGTTTGTGTTGGAGTCTGAGTCTGAACAGCGGAGACACACGAGAGACCATGAGACACCGACCAGCAATGATTTATACGTGGAAGAAGTTACAAACAGTCCCTTTAATAGTGTGACCTCTGTATGACCTTCGTTGTTGTTTTTTTTGTGTGTAAATGTTCTGTTTCTATATTAAAAGTTTCAATAGGAATATTATGGGATTATAAAGTTTGGTACTATCGTATTCTCCTCCTCCGCTCACTTCGATGCCACCAGCTTTTCTCGTCACTCTAAAAACCTTTCCTTGTGTTTCTGACTCAGTCTCTGACCCCGAAAGTCTGTCCCTGTTCCTCCATCTCTGACATCCCCATGTTGTTTTCTCCTCATGCTCATTGTCCTCAGACGGACCACATCTATCTCTCTATCTCCCTCTCTGCCTCTCGCCCTCTCTCCTGGGGGTTCATAGCTCTGCAGTGGTTTGGCTCTGACTCATCATGCATGGCGTGTGTAGTGCACTGCATGTGTGCACAGAGTCCCTGAGTGTGTGAGAATAACTGTGTGTGTGTGTGTGTGTGTGTGTGTGTTCTCCACAGAGTCCAGTGAGCATGAGGACAAGAGCACAGACGCCTCTGGGGAAGTTGCTGTTGAAACGTCGAGCCAGGCCCCGGCCTCTGTGGAGCCCTCCACCGAAGGAGAGGAGGCCCCAAAGTCTCCCTCTAAATCCCCCGCCAAAGTCCCCGACCTCGACGAGGAAGAGCTCGGTCCTCTGCCTGACAACTGGGAGATGGCCTACACAGAGAAGGGGGAGGTCTACTTCATAGAGTAAGAGAACAACATCCTACCTGCTGTATACAATGTTTACAATACAATACAATCAAACTTTATTGTCCACCAGGGACAACACAGAAAACAACAGACATTAAACACCAGACAGCAGTTAGTAAAAAACAGAGACAGGTTATGTTACATATTAAAACAGTTCATGTCAGTGTCTGTGGCTCAGATCGGCTCAGTCACTGTGTTGAGTAAAGAATATTGATGGCACTAGTTGGGATGAAGGACTTTTTAAACACATGTTTAGTTGCCAGAGGGGCTCTATAGCGCCTCCCGACTGGCTGCAGAGAGGATGGGAGCTCTCTGCCAGGACACTCCTCGCTTTCTTCCTCGTCCTTTCTGTAAAAAAGTAGAGTTAAAGGGACTGTTTGTAACTTTTTAAGCTTATAAATGTACCGGGTCGGGACAAATGCGCGCTCGCATATGTGCATTCGCATGTAGCCGCTGCCTCTCCTCCTCTGCCTGCCTTCACTCAAACAGCGCGGGCATTCTCGCTCAGCTCGCTCCATCTCTAGACGTGAACGCGCACTAACTCCACACTGCAGAAGAGTTAGTTTAGCTCTGAGAATATCTAGTGAATGTTCAGTGAAGTTTGGGCAGAAATAACTGCTGCAGGTATATTTAGAGCGAGCAAGCGCGAGCCCGAAGCTGACTTTCGTTGATTTCACGGCCACAGGTGTCACTGTTAACAAGCATTTCTGAAAGTTACAAATAGTCCCTTTAAGGGCTTTATGGGTTTACCAACTATTCTACTTGCCATTGACGCGATCCTAGACAGTTTATTCTTCTATCTACAGTGTAGGTGACCGTACCAGGCAGGAAGGTGAAAGGTTAAAACACTCTCAACAATAGTTTTGTACACTAATTCTAAAATCTGCCGGCTGACACCGAGGAAACTGAGTTTCCTTAGAAGACCTGGGTGTCCAGGACTGTACCGAGGTATTTAAAGTGTTCCACAGTTTCAACATGTCGGCCATCAAGTGAATCTGTCTCTGTGATCAGGTGTTGTTTTGTGCAGCACGTGATTCATTCTTTAGTCTTGACGTTGATTTCTATCTGACTAGTCTTTAAAATACAAAGAAATGATTTTAGTCTGAAAGAAGAGCAGCATGTTCCTCAGTGTGTGCAGCTGTTACGGGGGGGTTAAGTGTTTATAATGAATAACATTACGCTTGTAAGTAATAAAAATGCTAAAAACAAATCCAGTGTAATGCAGCTCACAAAGTGCACCTACTTTCTTTATGTATGGCTGGCTGTGTAAACCGTATAGCACTGTTCTCTGTGCTGAATAATTGATGTTACTTAATGCTGCTAATCAGACGTACTGGACAAACACAAACACACACACGCACGCACGCACGCACGCACGCACACACACACACACACACACACACACATGCACAGCCATAAAAACTTGTGCCCTCTCCTCTCACCCTTTCTAATTAGTGTCTGAGGGCTAATTAGTGGATTAATGGTCATTTAGTTTACCTTAGAAATCCCCTTGTTTCTCTCTGCCCCTACACACACACACACACACACACACACACACACACACACACTCTTCCGTACAGGTCATTAGTGTTACTTTGCTCTCATCTTCTCCGTCAGTCTCTCTCTGACCTCCCTTTCCTCTTTCCTCTCATTATTGACAGTCACAACACCAAGACGACATCGTGGCTGGATCCTCGGCTCGCAAAGAAAGCCAAGCCACCGGAAGAATGCCGAGAAGACGGTGAGTGTGATCGACCCGTTTGCCTGTTTGCTCTGTTGTTCTGTAGCTTTAGTTCATCTGAGTGGAGCTCATCTTTTGGCCGTTTGTTGAAGTGTGTCGTCTCTGTGTTTCCTGCTGTTGGTGTACCTGTGTTGTGTGTTGTCTGTTCTTGACTCACTGTTCCAGCGTGTTTACCGCCCTCAAGAAAAAGAGCACAGAAATACTGTGTTGTTTAAAGTGTTTAATACTCTGCAGCCGGTCTCTCTGTTCTCATCAGGTTCTGGGCAGCGTACTCCAACAGAGAAAGGAGGGTTTGAAATCCAGAAAGAAGAAACTCCACATATAAATTTACCTTTTTTTAGATCTGTTGTTGAGAAGTGATCATTAGTGTAGAAGCAGGATGAGTCGTGAGGAATGTAATCATTTCATCCAATATTCTTTTTTATGCTTCATAACCAAATATCTGCTGTGGTAATTTATTACTGAACAATATCAACATAGACAAAAGAAACCGTCGGCTAGACACAAGCAACACCCAAAACAAAGCTATTAGCTGGATGCAGGTAAATGAAACATCTACACTGCCTCTTCTTACTCGGATGAAGAAAACGTTAGTTGTTACACCTCATTAAAAGGCTCTATAACCCTCTGCTCCAGACGTCATCACTCCAGGACTAAAACATCGTTTTCTGTTTTTAAGGATAAGGCTGACATCTGATATTTGTCTAATTGTTGCTTCTGGTCTCAATACTCTCTGACTTCCCCACCCCGTCTGGAGAGTTGAGTTGAAAACACATTTGTCCTCCTAAAGATGTAAATCTTTAAATGTATGTCACAGATATATAGTCATTTTGTGTATAGTGCATTTGTTGGGTAA
>NC_133798.1:39852691-39960302 GCF_043250625.1 Sebastes fasciatus
GATGCCTTCCAGAAACAGGTTTAGTTGCGAGGAAATATTCTTTTTCAGGATAAACAGCTCAGCAGCCACATGGATGACAGAAGGACATACAGTAGTTTAATCCAGCATGCTGCTCTACATTACTCACCCTGTTACTATCGGTGTCCTGTAGCTCTTCTTTATGATGCCTGTTTTCTCATGTTTACACTTGCTGCATGCTCGCTGTGCACCAAGTGACAATTTAAAGGCAATTTTCCATTTATGCCCACATTAATGGAAATGTTTTTGAATGATGAAATATGCATGAAAGCAGAGGATGTCAGATTCTGCAAGGAGGGTGAATAAACGCTAAATGTGGGGAGAGAACAGCAGGAAGAGGTGGCGCTGTTTTTAACTGCCCATCTGCCTGAAGGATTTCCCAGAGTCCCACAGCCTCCGGCAGGAAGCAGACAAACATCCAGACGTACTTTCAGCGATGCTGTTTCTGCATCTTCCCTCTTGTTATTCCCTTTCGGTTGCTTCCATCTCATGTATGCATGTCTGGTCTTTTTGCTCCACTTTCCTTTAGCATTTCATATCCTCATTGACTATTCTCGCGTTTGGGTGAATTTGAGGAGAAGCTTGTCTGCGTTGATGTGTTTTGTGTTGTATATCTATATGCTGAGGTTGACTCCCAGAGTTCAAAGGCTTGTCATCACAGATCTGGTATGCTTGCAGTCTTTTTGTCAGGCAAGTTCTTTTGTTACGTAACACAAACCCGTATCTCCTCTCTCACTCAGAAGAGGCAAGAACAGAGCGGGACGAGCTTCAAATCACGGCGAGCGTTGGTTTCAGTTCTGCCTTTGATACGTATTCACAACACCGTTTTCAAAGTAATCTCAGTGCTGTTGACGAAAACATGCCGCTCACGCTCATTTAGAGGCAGGAACTCTCACTGAGGCTGATGTCACCGTGTCAAAACCCCGTCTGTAACCACCGGAGAAAGAAATCTAGAGAACAGAGAATTAGGACTAGATAGTGAAAAGATAAGAAAATGATGGCATTAGAGGAAGTGATGATGATGATGAGCAGAGGGGTGTTTCTTCTTGAAAAGAGCGAGAGAGAGACGAATGAAGATTGAGACTGGTTTGAATATGAGGAGAGTTGAAGCTCATGTCTCCGCTGACAGACAGTGATGGACTCGTGTTAAAATGTTACCTCTGAGTTACATCACTGTTATTACACTCAAGTCATGTCTGGGCCAGAGCCGTGTCTCCGTCTGTGTATATCTCAGCCCGTTACTCTCATGTTCCTGTTCTTCGTCTTTGTTTCTGTCTCCATCGCTCTTTTATTTCTTATCTATGCTTTCTAGATCTAGACTCAAAGCTGACAGTGTTAATATCAAAGAGCAAACAAAAACATCACAAAGTTGAGTCGATCATTAGAGCTGCAACGATTAGTCCATTTATTGATTTGTCAATCGACAGAAAAATGCCAGGTTGATTTGGTGATTTTGGTGATTTTGTGATTTTCATCGAGCACCATCATCAGGTCAAAAATCTTAATTTTGGTTTATGACCGAATACTCTCAGAATCAGTGAAATTGTCTTCAGCCTCAGCTGTCATTGTTGTTGGGGCTAATTAGCAAATATCTAACCTGCTAAACTAAGATGGTGAACATGATAAACATTAGCATTGTCATTGTGAGCATGTGAGCATTTAGTACAGCTTCACAGAGCCGCTAGCGTAGCTGTCTTAGTCTCGTTGAAATAGGTGAAATAGAATAGATAGATCAGATGTTTGCCATAGGTCCTAATTTAAAGACTTATTTCAATTCAGCATGTTTCCTTAAAGGTCCCACATCGTGCTCATCTTCAGGTTCATACTTGTATTTAGTGTTTCTATTAGAACATGTTTACATGCTGTCATGTTAAAAAAAAACTTTATTTTCCTCATTCTGTCTGTCTGAATATACCTGTATTCACCCTCTGTCTGAAACGCTCCGTTTTAGTGCATTTCAACAAAATTGCGTTGCTAGGCAACAGTTTGGGTCCATGTTTACTTCCTGTCAGCTGATGTTATTTACATCCACTGCAACAGGAAATAAACTGGGACACATTTAGAATGTTTACGTTTAAAACTGTGTAATGGTCTAAATATTGTATATTTGTGACATCACAAATGGACAGAAATCCTGACAGATTGTTTCAAATGCACAATTTCTGAATACGGGCTGTGTGTATTCCTCCGTATATTGCGCTTTTTTTTTTATAGTTTAACAGCATTTATATAGAACTTAAACCTGCTTTAAATTATAAAAGACATGAAAATCTCCCTTTTTACAATATGGGACCTTTAAACTCTGATGACATATCACGGTTATTTTATGATTTTGACAGTACAGATATTACATATTGGACTGTAACTTCCCTAAAAATATTATTACTCTACTGGATAAGTTCACATTTTGCTCTGATGGTTGTTTCTTACAGTAGTTTGTTTGTGGGGTCTCCAGTCGGTGGTCCTCGGATGTTAAATAGGTTGGTAGGATGAGAGTTAAAATGTGTTGCAGCTTCTCATGTGACCATCGGCTGGATCGGACTACCGGTCCAACATCATGTCACCTTGGTTCTTTGGAAAATGGCATTTTTTTTCTGACACTTTATAGAATAAAATGATTTATCAATTAATTGAGAAAATAATTGACAGATGTGTTCATCATGAAATTAAATAATCCCTCATTGCAGCCTTTTGATAAATAAATCTGAGTTCTGGTAGTTTTTTAATCAAAAGTTCTGAATAGTTCTGGGTTGAGTTGTGAGTCAGATGAGTTCATCGTGTTTGTTCCTGTTGGTCAGGGAGAAGTTGTGTGAGAGGGGAGATGAGTCATCTAATGCAGAGGAATCACAATTAGACTTCATGTCGAGGGAGACACCAACACACATACACATAAACAAGCTCCTCGCTGCTCCACACACGCACGCACGCACGCACGCACGCACACACACACACACACGATGAGGTGTTTGATTTAGTGTCAAAGAAGATGACGGTTACACTCATTCAGACATGCAAACACAGCTCAGCCGTCACACACACACACACACACACACACACACACACACACACACACACTGCAAATATAGACTCATATGAATGCATAAAAACACACACACACACTCTTTCTCTCTCTCTCTCTCTCTTTCTCTGTATTTCAGCAGCAGGAAATAGAGACAAGACAGAGCCCTCAGCTCAGGCGAGAAAAAAAAAAAAGACTTCCACTGGTGGTTTCCATGGAAACTGTCTCCCTCTCACGTCAGGGGGAGGGCAGGCGACTAGTGGATGAGTTAGGCCGACATTTAAGGTGGCTCACGGACAGGGTGGGAGGGAATTTAAGGTGGTTTGAAGCGTGAATCCATTTGACTTTTATGCCTGGAGGATGAGACGGGTCGTTTGAGGTAATGATGGCAGCGCCGGCGGTTTGAGCTAATGGTAAAGCAGACCAACGATAATTGCAGCAAACGCCCTCTTTCACCTTGGGCTGCACAGTCAGCATGCTCAGCAGCCAGGACGCACACACACACACACACACACACACACACACAGACACACACACACACACACACACACACACATTCACACACACATTCACACATGGATTATTGATATCAAGATCACAAATCTGTTCATAATTGCATTACAGCGTGAGGATGTGATGCCACAGTATTAGAGTCACGCAGACCAAAGAGTTGTAAAAATAATAGAGCTGAGGATTTGTGTGTGTGTGTGTGTGTGTGTGTGTCTGGGTATTTATATTATATATATTATATATTTATATATATGTTTTCTGTTCTTTTGCTAGTACAACACCTGAGATCTGTACAGATATCAAAACAATATTCTTTTCAGTAGCTTTCTTGGAAGAATATCAACATGTTGGTAATGCTTTATTTTACAGGTCTGAACTGTCTGCTTTATCTCAAGGATGTTCTTATTGTCCCTATAATTACTGTAGAACCCAATTAGATAGCTCTTTCCAGGATGCATTATTTTGATTATTAGTAAACTAGTGTTACAGTACCAACACATCTTTCCACAAAACTCATCTTTCAGGAGAAGAAGCCAAAGTTCTGAAATATGAAATGTTTTCTAAACACAAGCAGTCGAACAGGAACCTGCTTAAAGGACCTGGATGTAACATTTAGGGGGATCTATTGGCAGAAATGGAATACAATATTAATAACTATGTTTTCTTTAGTGTATAATCACCTGAAACTATAAGTCATTGTGTTTCCTCTACCTTAGAATGAGCCGTTTATATCTACGTAGGGAGCCGGTCCTCTCGTCACGGAGCCCGCCGCCATGTTTCATGTCATGACATTATTTATGTCTTTTATATCATAAAGCAGGTTTAAATTCTATATAAATACTGTTAAACTATCAAAACGTTTAATCCACAGAGAAATACACACAGCCCGTATTCAGATATTGTGCGTTTGAAACAAGCCGTCAGGATTTCTGTCCATTTGTGATGTCACAAATATACAATATTTAGACCATTACATGGTTTTAAACATAAACATTCTAAATGTGTCCCAGTTTATTTCCTGTTGCAGTGGATGTAAATAACATCAGCTGACAGGAAGTAAACATGGACCCAAACTGTTGAGGGTGAATACAGGTATATTCAGACAGACAGAATGAAGAAAATAAAGTTGTTTTTTTAACATTACAGCATGTAAACATGTTCTAGTAGAAACACAGAATACAAATATGAACCTGAAGATGAGCACGATATGGGACCTTTAATGCCTCGCCCTAGTAGTGATAGTAGTGATAGTGATAGTAGTGATAATAGTGGTAGTAGTGATAGTAGTGGCAGTAGTGATAGTAGTGATAGTAGTGATAGTGATAATAGTGGCAGTAGTGATAGTAGTGATAGTAGTGATAGTGATAATAGTGGTAGTAGTGATAGTGATAATAGTGACAGTAGTGATAATAGCGATAGTAGTGATAGTAGTGGTAGTGATAGTAGTGATAGTGATAATAGTGGCAGTAGTGATAGTGATAATAGTGGTAGTAGTGATAGTAGTGATAGTAATGATAGTAGTGATAATAGTGACAGTAGTGATAATAGCGATAGTAGTGATAGTAGTGGTAGTGATAGTGGTGATAGTGATAGTAGTAATGATAGTGGTAGTAGTGGTAGTAGTGACAGTGATAGTAGTGATAGTGATAGTAGTGGTAGTAGTGATAGTGACAGTAGTGACAATAGTGATAATAGCGATAGTAGTGGTAGTAGTGATAGTAGTGGTAGTAGTGGTAGTAGTGATAGTGATAGTAGTGGTAGTAGTGATAGTAGTGGTAGTAGTGGTAGTGATAGTAGTGATAGTGATAGTAGTGACAATAGTGATAATAGCGATAGTAGTGGTAGTAGTGGTAGTAGTGACAGTGATGGTAGTGATAGTGACAGTAGTGACAATAGTGATAATAGCGATAGTAGTGGTAGTAGTGGTAGTAGTGATAGTAGTGGTAGTAGTGATAGTGATAGTAGTGATAATGATAGTAGTGGTAGTAGTGATAGTGGTAGTAGTGGTAGTAGTGATAGTGATAGTAGTGGTAGTAGTGATAGTGATAGTAGTGGTAGTAGTGATAGTGATAGTAGTGGTAGTAGTGATAGTGATAGTAGTGGTAGTAGTGATAGTAGTGGTAGTAGTGGTAGTGATAGTAGTGATAGTAGTGAGGTTTGAAACTGAAGCATCACACCTAAACTTCTCTAAACTCTCCACCTTACCTGCCACCATCACCACACACCTTTCAATACAAATTGTATTTGTATTCTCCTCACATAGACCTCCTCTTCTACCACCAAGGTTGTCAGTTCTTGTGTGTCTTTGTGTATATATGTGCGTGTGTGTGTCTTTGTGTATATACGTGTGTGTGTGTGTGTGTCTTTGTGTATATACGTGCGCGTGTGTGTGTCGTTGTGTATATACGTGCGCGTGTCTGTGTATTTGTGTTTTAGTAATAAGCTCTGGGTCAACCGAGTCCCTTGTCTTTGTCATCTCTTTCAATCTGTATGACACTAGTATTCATCTACGTTCGTCAGGTTTGCTTTATTTCCCCGTGGAAAATACCCATCTATGGACATAGTCATGAATTTCACGAATTAGACTCTTTAATACAAGACATGAGGATGAATTAATATGAGGTAGGAAGATCAACCTTTCAAGAGCGCTTGCTGATGAATGCTAATCAGAAGTGCTGTATTTCTAGTGTATATGTCTGAGTGGGAGGGGAGCAGCTCGGGCAGATGGACGGTTACTGGGGGTATATTTTGGTATGTAAAGTCTTATAGTGCGAGGTCGATCCCCTTGTTGTGTTCCTTATGCCTGAGTGAAAGCTGAATGTTAAAACTGAAAACCAAAACATCCTGAATGTTGCATACACCGGCAGAGGGAGCTCATTATAGCGCTCTGAGTATGGTGTGTGAGTGTCAGTGAAAAGTTAGAATAATACAGCCTATAGAGAACGGCAATTTCAGCAGAGCCTTGACCCAGATCTTTTTTACGATGGAGAGCTAAATCAGCAAAGGGATGGATGAAGTGAGGAGGGAACAGAGAACCAGAGGAGGAGACAATTAACACAACAGCCATGGAAGCCATCCAGGGAGAAAACGAGTGAGTGGGTGAAAGAAAAAAAGAGACAAACACAAAGTAGTA
This sequence comes from Sebastes fasciatus, assembly GCF_043250625.1. Classification (NCBI taxonomy): domain Eukaryota; kingdom Metazoa; phylum Chordata; class Actinopteri; order Perciformes; family Sebastidae; genus Sebastes; species Sebastes fasciatus. The sequence goes on from NC_133798.1 coordinate 39,859,372, forward strand.
CGGTGAAGGAATCGGGCCTTGAAGGATTTGTGCACACGACAAAAGGAAGAGACTGAAAGAAAGAGAAGGCGGGATGAGATGTGTCAGACGATTTAAATGTTCTCTTCCTCCCGTCCTGCTCGGTATTGATGTCTGTGTTGTGATTCGTGTCTCCGTGAAGAAGCCACCGCTGCAGATCGAAGTGTTGTCTGTCTATTAAAGGAGCACTTTGGAAGCGTCTAGCTGTGAGCCCTGAGATTCATGTTGTCTCCCCTCAGTGGTTCAATTTAGTGTCTACATTCCCTCTCCCGCTCTCAGCATAAACTGACTTCATTTCCCTCGTCTGTTTTCTCCTTCCTCTCAGAGCTGCCCTATGGCTGGGAGAAGATAGATGACCCCATCTACGGCAGCTACTACGTAGAGTAAGTCTCCCTGGTGACTCGGCTTAACTCGGTTGCTCTGTAGTGAAACAGGAAATGCATTTTTATGGTTTACAACGCCTCGTTATGAATTATAAATGACTAAATCCTCATTTCTTTTTCATGTCTTACTGCTCATTTAACTTGTGCAGTGAAATGCTCGTCTGTGTGGCTCATCTAGAGAACGCTGCTGATAGAAACAGCTCGCCTGGTCAAAAGAGTGTAATTGTTTAATTTGGAAGTACATTTGATTTTGTTGTAGTCCAAACCAACTTAGCTGTAATTGAAGCTGAAAAGTAAATAAGAGTTACTGAGAGGACAGCTGTGGGATCTTGCTGCTTAACTTATTATTTATATTTCTTACAACATTTGGTTGTAGTTACAAATTACTTTGGGAATAACATTTCACATGCATGACTAATGCCCGGTTCAGACTACACCATATCAGCCCGATTACAGCCCGACACGGCCGTCGTAGGGAGTCGACTCGGATCGGGAACGATAAATGAGTGTCGAGTGTGGAGATCGATGGTTTTATCAGAGGTTTAAATGCGTCAACGATTTAACACACTGAGAGGCACCATAGTTCTGAATGAACACTTTTGGTTCTTAAGTGCATTTGACTGAAAACTCCTTTTTACGTTGGTAACATTTTGAATGCAGAACTGCATTGTGGGATTGGTATTTCTGGGTTGAAGCTTTGAACGATGCGTTGTATTTTCAGTCACATCAATCGAAGGACTCAGTTTGAGAACCCAGTCCTGGAAGCCAAGAGACGTCTGGAGCAGCAGAGGCAGATGCAGAGCCAGGGACTCTCAGCTCTACCACTGCCCACTATATACAGAGGTACACATGAAACACTACAGTATGGGCAGCACTAAACTCAGAACATGCTGACCTACTCACAGAGCTGCACAAATAGGAAAATGCAAAGACTGCAGAAAAGACACACGGGTGCATGCCCTGATCTTCAGGCCAGCGAGGCCCCCGAAACCCGTGTGCTGATAGATTCCCTGTTGTACATATTGTTCATATTGAGCATTTCTAATCCATCTCTCATAGAACGGGCCGTTTCATGAGTATTTGACGGGGCAGATGCACAATGTCACAATGTACAGGGTCGAATGGAGATGGCTGGCAGTGCGTGGGACAGAGAACATGCTCGCCCTGAGGCCCCTAGTGGGCTAATCTGAGTATCAGGACGTACTAGACCAGCACATAATGTACGGCTTCATCTGAGGGAAGACATATGCATATGTCCAATGAGTCATCTTATCAGGAATTAAGGCAAATGTGTCTTTATTGCTGCTTTTGCATTCAGAAAAAAAATGTACAAACGGTTCATTCAGCCCTGAAAAGATCATTTCAAACTTTCATCTCAAGCAAACATAATGTGACAAACCAAATGTACCAAATGTTTTTTACATACCAAGCGTATCTAAAATATCGAAACCTTCTGTCCCTTCAGAGAAACCGTTGTTTACGAGGGACCCGACCCAGCTGAAGGGGAACTTCCTGTCCACAGCCCTGCAGAAGAGCAACATGGGATTTGGATTCACGATCATCGGAGGCGACGAGCCCGACGAGTTCCTGCAAGTGAAGAGTGTAATACCGGACGGACCCGCCGCTCAGGACGGAAAGATGGACACAGGTAATTATGTGTACCGACGCAGAATTGTGACAACCGGCTGAGAAGTAAATTGAGGTTTAAACAAACTAGAAGCTGTCACCGCCGTCACCGCTGATACCGTTATACTGTATTTATAGAAATGCTTAAGCACAGCCTCATTATTCTGACACCTCAACATTATGGACATTCATTTCCTGCCAAAGCAGATCAAGTGCGAAGACCTTTTGCTTTCAGTTTCATTCCAGCAGGTTTTTACCTGCCTGTTGGGTCATTTCTGTCAACATCTGTGGTACCTGAAAGACCAGGGGAGCGCAGGAGAGTGTCAGGATCCAGTACGGTTTGGTGCTGCAGTGTAATTATGCCTCTGCCAAACCCAATATTGCTTAGCATAAGCATTAGTGCTTTAGTTAGTTTTATGGCTTTAGCTGGCAAAGGTCACCCACATGGACCTCCAGAATCACATCACCACAGTCTGTTTGTGTCTCTTCAGTGATTTAATGATGAATTCAATATAAAAAGTACTATAAATTCTCTCAAAAGACAAAGCCAATATATTATTATAACATGTGAGTGTCTCAATAGTTGATCTCTCTCTCCCATTAAAAAGATATTAAGTTCACTGTCCCCAGTTCACCGTCCGGGAGCGTTAACTTAGCAGCTACGATGCTGCGTTCACTGTCTCCAGTTCACCGCCCGGGAGCGTTAACTTAGCAGCTACGATGCTGCGTTCACTGTCTCCAGTTCACCGCCCGGGAGCGTTAACTTAGCAGCTACGATGCTGCGTTCACTGTCCCCAGTTCACCGTCCGGGAGCGTTAACTTAGCAGCTACGATGCTGCGTTCACTGTCTCCAGTTCACCGTCCGGGAGCGTTAACTTAGCAGCTACGATGCTGCGTTCACTGTCTCCAGTTCAGCGTCCGGGAGCGTTAACTTAGCAGCTACGATGCTGCGTTCACTGTCCCCAGTTCACCGTCCGGGAGCGTTAACTTAGCAGCTACGATGCTGCGTTCACTGTCTCCAGTTCACCGCCCGGGAGCGTTAACTTAGCAGCTACGATGCTGCGTTCACTGTCCCCAGTTCACCGTCCGGGAGCGTTAACTTAGCAGCTACGATGCTGCGTTCACTGTCTCCAGTTCACCGTCCGGGAGCGTTAACTTAGCAGCTACGATGCTGCGTTCACTGTCCCCAGTTCACCGTCCGGGAGCGTTAACTTAGCAGCTACGATGCTGCGTTCACTGTCTCCAGTTCAGCGTCCGGGAGCGTTAACTTAGCAGCTACGATGCTGCGTTCACTGTCCCCAGTTCACCGTCCGGGAGCGTTAACTTAGCAGCTACGATGCTGCGTTCACTGTCTCCAGTTCACCGCCCGGGAGCGTTAACTTAGCAGCTACGGTGCTGCGTTCACTGTCTCCAGTTCAGCGTCCGGGAGCGTTAACTTAGCAGCTACGGTGCTGCGTTCACTGTCTCCAGTTCACCGTCCGGGAGCGTTAACTTAGCAGCTACGATGCTGCGTTCACTGTCTCCAGTTCACCGTCCGGGAGCGTTAACTTAGCAGCTACGATGCTGCGTTCACTGTCTCCAGTTCACCGCCCGGGAGCGTTAACTTAGCAGCTACGATGCTGCGTTCACTGTCTCCAGTTCACCGTCCGGGAGCGTTAACTTAGCAGCTACGATGCTGCGTTCACTGTCTCCAGTTCACCGTCCGGGAGCGTTAACTTAGCAGCTACGATGCTGCGTTCACTGTCTCCAGTTCAGCGTCCGGGAGCGTTAACTTAGCAGCTACGATGCTGCGTTCACTGTCTCCAGTTCACCGTCCGGGAGCGTTAACTTAGCAGCTACGATGCTGCGTTCACTGTCTCCAGTTCACCGTCCGGGAGCGTTAACTTAGCAGCTACGATGCTGCGTTCACTGTCTCCAGTTCACCGTCCGGGAGCGTTAACTTAACAGCTACGATGCTGCGTTCACTGTCTCCAGTTCACCGTCCGGGAGCGTTAACTTAGCAGCTACGATGCTGCGTTCACTGTCTCCAGTTCACCGCCCGGGAGCGTTAACTTAGCAGCTACGATGCTGCGTTCACTGTCTCCAGTTCACCGCCCGGGAGCGTTAACTTAGCAGCTACGATGCTGCGTTCACTGTCCCCAGTTCACCGTCCGGGAGCGTTAACTTAGCAGCTACGATGCTGCGTTCACTGTCTCCAGTTCACCGCCCGGGAGCGTTAACTTAGCAGCTACGATGCTGCGTTCACTGTCCCCAGTTCACCGTCCGGGAGCGTTAACTTAGCAGCTACGATGCTGCGTTCACTGTCTCCAGTTCACCGTCCGGGAGCGTTAACTTAGCAGCTACGATGCTGCGTTCACTGTCCCCAGTTCACCGTCCGGGAGCGTTAACTTAGCAGCTACGATGCTGCGTTCACTGTCTCCAGTTCACCGTCCGGGAGCGTTAACTTAGCAGCTACGATGCTGCGTTCACTGTCTCCAGTTCACCGTCCGGGAGCGTTAACTTAGCAGCTACGGTGCTGCGTTCACTGTCTCCAGTTCACCGTCCGGGAGCGTTAACTTAGCAGCTACGGTGCTGCGTTCACTGTCCCCAGTTCACCGTCCGGGAGCGTTAACTTAGCAGCTACGATGCTGCGTTCACTGTCTCCAGTTCACCGTCCGGGAGCGTTAACTTAGCAGCTACGATGCTGCGTTCACTGTCTCCAGTTCACCGTCCGGGAGCGTTAACTTAGCAGCTACGGTGCTGCGTTCACTGTCTCCAGTTCACCGTCCGGGAGCGTTAACTTAGCAGCTACGGTGCTGCGTTCACTGTCCCCAGTTCACCGTCCGGGAGCGTTAACTTAGCAGCTACGGTGCTGCGTTCACTGTCCCCAGTTCACCGTCCGGGAGCGTTAACTTAGCAGCTACGATGCTGCGTTCACTGTCTCCAGTTCACCGTCCGGGAGCGTTAACTTAGCAGCTACGGTGCTGCGTTCACTGTCCCCAGTTCACCGTCCGGGAGCGTTAACTTAGCAGCTACGGTGCTGCGTTCACTGTCTCCAGTTCACCGTCTGGGAGCGTTAACTTAGCAGCTACGATGCTGCGTTCACTGTCCCCAGTTCAGCGTCCGGGAGCGTTAACTTAGCAGCTACGGTGCTGCGTTCACTGTCTCCAGTTCACCGTCCGGGAGCGTTAACTTAGCAGCTCCGATGCTGCGTGTAGTGTCGCGGACATGCAGCCACTTTCCCAGTAAAAGTCTCCACTGCACATTTAGTTTAGTTCAGCAGGTTGTCAGCTGTGTGTCTGCCCGGCGGAACGTCAGCGAGTGTCCAACAGACCGTGTGTGTGTTTGTGCTACATTAGCAGCTCTAGCGTTGCCGGAGGCTTCGTGCTCGCCGCCGCCGCCACACGTAGTCTGAGTAACTTTAGCGAGTGTCCAACAGACCGTGTGTGTGTGTTGGTGGTGAGTGTGAGGTTGTTGGTGGCGTTCTAGCTGTGATCGTAGGTGTAGCAGTGTGTTGGTGAATAAATGCTATGAAACTACAACTCCTCCGCTCCGCTCAAGCGAGCCGGAGAGACCGGAGCCGACTTCCTGTATCCTGCAACTCCGGCTCCGCCTCTTAAGGCGGGCTGTTAAGGTGGACCAGCTTTTCTCCTTAAAGAGACGAGCCGCTCAGCTTTTGAGTAAATTGTTAATATTTATTTTAACCGCTTTAACCGATAGCGTTAATCCGTTAAAATGCTTAATGTGGGTTAACAGTTGAACGGTTAATTATGGACATCCCTATCATGTGCTATAAAGATTTTGTCAACTTAAAGAAATGGTTGTTTTCATCAGTTCACGGCCAGGCTACCAACAGGCTCCCTTAAACTTTCACCTACCAAGACATGAACAATAGATGGACATTAACAACATACAAAAGGAGAAACAACACTTACGCTCTGTAGAACAGAAATAACTCTCTTTATTCATTAAAACCATAAGTTTGCCTCATGAAGGCCGAGGCCTCTTCTCTTCCTCCTTATGGTCCGTTCTTGTTGCCAGCTTTTAGTCTTTAGCTGTTTGAGTGTTTTTGAATCTTTCACAAATATAACTCGAGCTCAGTTTATGAAATTCTTCTTTAACTAATAAATGGTATCAATGATTTGAACAAAATTGCAGCGATGTTGAAGCACATCTGAGAAAGGAATAACTCAGTGGTAATATCAATTCATCTTAATTCATCTGTAGCACCGAGTGTCCCAGACAAGGACTTCAGTTTCCTCTCGGCACACTCTTTGTCCTCTGAGTGCACTATAACGTTCTGCTTTTAATGGGAATGGAGAGGAACTGATTTGATTGGCTATAACTGACACCAGCCCACACAACACCTACTTCATTAGGAGATTCATTTCTGCTTTTACAGCAGGTGCAATATCACTACAGTAGCACCAGTGATCAAAGATATACACAGGTAGTGCCATGAAATTACTTTTACTATTCTTCTGTTTCTGCTTTGAGTCATAAAACCACGAGTCTGTAACATCCACACAGTAATGCAGTCTAGCATGGCTTCCTTAGTGACTTAGTGGTTAATAAGGTTAATAATCAGTGTTTCACGCCTGAAAACAGAGGAAGCCATGAGGAGGAGCAGGAGTCTAGTTTTCTCTCAGAACACTTGAATTACAATATGCTGAAAGGTTATTTTTACCCAATGATGCCAAACATATACTGCCTACTGCAGCTTTAAGTCAAGTCAGTTTTATTTGTATAGCCCAATAACACAAATTAGCCTCAGGGGGCTTTCCAATCTGTACAGGATACGACGCCCTCTGTCCTGTACAGAACCACCCTCTCATCAGAAGCATCAGTTTACAGTCCGACATGCAGAATAACACACTAAAGAGTGTCCCAGAGGTTCTCCGGGTCCTCCAGGGTACAAAGATTCATTTATAAGCTTTTACAGAAACAAACCATTTAAACCTTAGTATAGTGGGCTATAGTCTAGTGGGCTATAGTCCTAGTGGGCTATAGTCTAGTGGGCTATAGTCCTAGTGGGCTATAGTATAGTGGGCTATAGTCTAGTGGGCTATAGTCTAGTGGGCTATAGTCCTAGTGGGCTATAGTCTAGTGGGCTATAGTCCTAGTGGGCTATAGTCTAGTGGGCTATAGTCTAGTGGGCTATAGTCCTAGTGGGCTATAGTCCTAGTGGGCTATAGTCATAGTGGGCTTTAGTCTGGTGGGCTATAATCCTAGTGGGCTATAGTCATAGTGCGCTATAGTCGTAGTGGGCTATAGTCATAGTGGGCTATAGTCCTAGTGGGCTATAGTCACAGTGCGCTATAGTCCTAGTGGGCTATAGTCATAGTGGTTCTATTGTCTAGTGGGCTATAGTCCTAGTGGGCTATAGTCATAGTGGGCTTTAGTCTGGTGGGCTATAATCCTAGTGGGCTATAGTCATAGTGGGCTATAGTCGTAGTGGGCTATAGTCTAGTACGCTATAGTCTAGTGGGCTATAGTCTAGTGGGCTATAGTCCTAGTGGGCTATAGTCTAGTGGGCTATAGTCCTAGTGGGCTATAGTCCTAGTGGGCTATAGTCATAGTGGTTCTATTGTCTAGTGGGCTATAGTCCTAGTGGGCTATAGTCATAGTGGGCTTTAGTCTGGTGGGCTATAATCCTAGTGGGCTATAGTCATAGTGCGCTATAGTCACAGTGGGCTATAGTCCTAGTGGGCTATAGTCTAGTGGGCTATAGTCCTAGTGGGCTATAGTCCTAGTGGGCTATAGTCCTAGTGGTCTATAGTCTAGTGGGCTATAGTCTAGTGGGCTATAGTCCTAGTGGGCTATAGTCTAGTGGTCTATAGTCATAGTGGGCTATAGTCCTAGTGGGCTATAGTCTAGTGGGCTATAGTCCTAGTGGGCTATAGTCTAGTGGTCTATAGTCATAGTGGGCTATAGTCCTAGTGGGCTATAGTCTAGTGGGCTATAGTCTAGTGGTCTATAGTCATAGTGGGCTATAGTCATAGTGGGCTATAGTCTAGTGGTCTATAGTCATAGTGGGCTATAGTCCTAGTGGTCTATAGTCATAGTGGGCTATAGTCCTAGTGGTCTATAGTCATAGTGGGCTATAGTCTAGTGGGCTATAGTCATAGTGGTCTATAGTCATAGTGGTCTATAGTCATAGTGGTCTATAGTCCTAGTGGTCTATAGTCTAGTGGTCTATAGTCTAGTGGTCTATAGTCATAGTGGGCTATAGTCCTAGTGGTCTATAGTCTAGTGGTCTATAGTCTAGTGGTCTATAGTCCTAGTGGTCTATAGTCATAGTGGTCTATAGTCCTAGTGGTCTATAGTCCTAGTGGTCTATAGTCCTAGTGGGCTATAGTCTAGTGGTCTATAGTCCTAGTGGTCTATAGTCATAGTGGTCTATAGTCTAGTGGTCTATAGTCTAGTGGTCTATAGTCCTAGTGGTCTATAGTCATAGTGGTCTATAGTCTAGTGGGCTATAGTCCTAGTGGTCTATAGTCATAGTGGGCTATAGTCTAGTGGTCTATAGTCCTAGTGGTCTATAGTCCTAGTGGTCTATAGTCCTAGTGGTCTATAGTCATAGTGGGCTATAGTCTAGTGGTCTATAGTCCTAGTGGGCTATAGTCTAGTGGTCTATAGTCTAGTGGTCTATAGTCATAGTGGTCTATAGTCCTAGTGGTCTATAGTCTAGTGGGCTATAGTCTAGTGGTCTATAGTCTAGTGGTCTATAGTCTAGTGGTCTATAGTCTAGTGGTCTATAGTCTAGTGGTCTATAGTCCTAGTGGGCTATAGTCTAGTGGTCTATAGTCTAGTGGTCTATAGTCTAGTGGTCTATAGTCTAGTGGGCTATAGTCTAGTGGTCTATAGTCTAGTGGTCTATAGTCTAGTGGTCTATAGCCTAGTGGGCTATAGTCTAGTGGGCTATAGTCTAGTGGTCTATAGTCTAGTGGTCTATAGTCTAGTGGGCTATAGTCTAGTGGTCTATAGTCTAGTGGTCTATAGTCTAGTGGGCTATAGTCTAGTGGTCTATAGTCTAGTGGTCTATAGTCTAGTGGTCTATAGTCTAGTGGGCTATAGTCTAGTGGTCTATAGTCTAGTGGTCTATAGTCTAGTGGTCTATAGTCTAGTGGGCTATAGTCTAGTGGGCTATAGTCTAGTGGTCTATAGTCTAGTGGTCTATAGTCTAGTGGGCTATAGTCTAGTGGTCTATAGTCTAGTGGTCTATAGTCTAGTGGGCTATAGTCTAGTGGTCTATAGTCTAGTGGTCTATAGTCTAGTGGTCTATAGTCTAGTGGTCTATAGTCTAGTGGTCTATAGTCTAGTGGGCTATAGTCTAGTGGTCTATAGTCTAGTGGTCTATAGTCTAGTGGTCTATAGTCTAGTGGTCTATAGTCTAGTGGTCTATAGTCTAGTGGTCTATAGTCTAGTGGTCTATAGTCTAGTGGTCTATAGTCTAGTGGTCTATAGTGATGCTGATGAGGAGCTGCTGGTTGAGGCTCCATGTGTTCTCTGAACCTGCTATCTGGCCTCCTGCCTGCCTGCCTCGGTTGGTGTCTAAACTGCTCATTTAGAGCTCATCTCGGAGCCGGGAATCCTCCTTCCTCCTCCCGGCTCCCGCTCTCTGCCTTCACGTCTCTCCCTCTGCTATCAGTTTCTCTTTTATCTGGAATCCATCTCTTTCTATTTTATCTCCATCTCTCTCTTTGTCTCTCTGGCTTACCCTTTATTATGCCTCCTTATCTAACCATGTCATCTGACACTTCTCCTCTGCTTTCAGCCTCCGTAGATTCACATCCTCTTTCTCTTTCTACCTCTCTAGTTTTTCTCTCTTCATCCCTCTATCCTGGTCTGTCAGCCCTCTCCTCTCTCTCTCTGTTCTGATTCTCTCTCTCTCTCTCTCTCTCTCTCTCTCTCTCTCTCTCTCTCTCTCTCTGTTCTGATTTCTCTCTCTCTCTCTCCAACTTGCTCTGCTCTGTGACATTGCCAGAGCTGCTCACACATGTGCATGTGCACACACATTCACACTCACTCAGGCATGCACACAGTCACACAGTCACACAGACACACAGTCACAGTCACACAGACACACAGAGGCACTCCCTGGCTGAGATTAGCTGGCCTATTTGAGCTGTGCAGCATTGCTCTTAGGGTTTGTGTATGATAGTGCATGTGACATGTATGGTGTGTGTTAATTTGCGTGCACATGCTCTGGGGAGTGTGCGAGTCTGCATGTGTGCATGTGTGCATGTGTGACAGAGAGTGCTTCCAGAAGTGTGAAATAGAGGATTTGTCATGGGGCTGTGACTTTAAAGCTGAAATCCATAAACTTTCTGCACATTCAAACTCCAGCAGAGATGACGGAGTGTCACCTCGTTGTTATTGGTTCTCAGGAACGATGTCATCGAGCCACCTTGTAATGTGAACATGAATATAACATTTAGTGAAGTGAGGAAATTAGATAGCGTAGAGACAACACACACGCGAGCGCGCATGGGACACCGACCCGGATGATTTATACGTGTAAGAAGTTACAAACAGTCCCTTTAACGGGGAGATGCAACATCATCATGCATCATGCATGAGCCGAGACTCAGAGCTGTTACTACTTGTGACTGCATCCATTTAAATAGTTGAGATTTTCATGATTAGAGTCTGTGTACATGACAGTGTGCACCAGATGGTTGTCATATTCACAGAGACACACCGAGACACTGACCCTGTCTCTCTCTCTCACCTCGCTGTCTCACACAGCCACTTGTAGATCGCCTGCAGTGGCAGTGAGCTGATATTATATTCCTAGAAGGACAGAGTGCTTCTTGTGTTGCTACTGCACGTCCTGATACCACCCAGATTTGACATTAATGGCACCAGACGGTGACAAGTTGTGTTTTTGCAGCACGGTATGTTTACATGAACCCCTGAGACCAGATCATGTGATCTGTGTAATATGTAGCATACTGTAGTGAAGAGCTGTCACCATATACAATTCTCTCAATACGATGATCGTGGCAAAAGAAAAACACGATAACCATATTATCGCGATATCATTAAAAATAATGATGCAATCACTTAAAATACATCTTTAACTTTATTCGGTCCAACGTTTGTTTGTTTTCTTTCCAAAACGACGGATACCAGTGTATTTTACATGGCAGTGAGTCTGAACTGAATAAACTAATAGAATATATTAGGGATGCACCGATACCACTTTATATCAGACCGAGTACAAGTACTTACATTTGGGTACTCTCCGATACCGAGTACCGATACGAGTACTTCTCTGAGTCAAAAGACCCTCGTTAACAGCCAGCTGGAGGGTGTGAGCGACACACGGCAGGCGAGGGAGTCCCGCATACGAGGCGGTGCGGCACAACCGGCTCTAGGTCGGCTTGGAAAGGCTCGGGGCGAAGGTGCTTTCCGGGGCCGTGGACAAAGCGTCACCGGGGCGGACTGTCCTCAGTACGTCGTGGCCCCAGGGCGGGGCTGTTGTTAAACACGATATATCGTGGCTGGATTATTTACACGATATTACTATTTTCATGTTTTTAATACCGCAAAACCGGTATACCGCGACCCCCTACTGTAGAGTGAGTGTGACTGAAGCTGTCGTGTCCTTCCTGTCTCCTTCCTCCTCAGGTGACGTCATCGTCTACATTAATGACATCTGTGTTCTCGGCACCACGCACGCCGACGTGGTCAAGCTTTTCCAGTCCGTACCGATCGGTCAGAGCGTGACTCTCGTGCTCTGTCGAGGTTATCCTCTGCCCTTTGACCCCGAGGACCCGAGCGGCGCGGCGAGCGCCTCCCTGACGCCCATCGGTATGGAGCACCGCCCCCTGGTGGTGAACGGCCGCGGCAGCTACGACCCGTACCTGGAGTATCTGTCGTTGAGCTCCCAGCTGCCTCCTCAGGCTCTGGCCCAGGCCGGAGCCCCTCACCCTGGGGACACACATCTGGATGGCTCCTCCCTGCCGCCCACCACACCCGGTTCGGCATCGGCGCTCACGCCTCACGACGACAACGTGTCCATGGCCTCCTCGGGGACCGCAGGAGTCGCTGGGGTGACAGCACAGGGGGCGGAGCTTCTGACAGTTACTATGGTGAAAGGACCGGAGGGATTCGGGTTCACCATCGCCGACAGTCCTACTGGTCAGCGAGTAAAACAGGTGACGTATCGGGATCATCTGAGTTTACTTAGTAGACGATGAATAGTCCAGAAATGAAAGGGTGCAGACCAGACCAGAGACCAGACTAGAGACCAGACTAGAGACCTGATTACTGATCACCAGCCTGACTGTAAGGAACAGATCAATCAGAGAAGATGAGATGTGACAGATGTTATTTCTCATCCCTGTTGTATTTGTAGACTAAAACATCTGCACTACAAAAAAAAAAAACATCTGTCTGAACAAGTCATTTGTTTTATGTTCATCATTCAAGATGTATTATTCTCTGAAGTAATAATCTGCCTGTGAAGTTTAGTAATCGCTCTTCTTCCTGGTGTATTTTTCATTATTTCAAGGATTTTTGACAATCTTCATGTTGATATCTTAAAATAAGTCAAAATAGTAAACTTTAAACCTTTAAACACTAACTAGAAAATTCATGAACATGTTTTGGAAAAGCTGAAATAATTTCATTTTTTTTGACGGATATGATTTGAAGCATCAGGAGGCAGGTTTTAGAGCAAATATGATTAAAAAAATATATTTTTATAAAACGGTCTCTATATGGTGACAGTAGTGCATGAGACAGGTAACCTGAAAAAAATCATGTTCCTCGGTGTCCTCCGGTGCTCCTAACGGCATCTGCATGATTTCACAGACCGGAGGAAAACAAGCAGTAAGAGCTGATCTGAGGTCTGCTGTCCAGCTGCCGTCTATGAGAGCCGGCTGTCAATCACTCTGAACTCTGATCAGACGGTCAAACTAGGCAGCGCTGATCAAATATGAATCAATATTCTGTTACTTTAATGTCTATTTCTCTCCTCACATGTTCTCAGAATCATCTTGTAGTGCACGGTTTAGCTGGAACATGAGAACGTTTGTGACGCCGCCACCATTGTGAAATCTGGTGAAGGAACGCCAAGTTCCGGTCACATGACCGGAGCATAGCCAATAGGAACGCTCTCTCTCTCTGAAATGATCTGTGATTGGTCAAAGTCTCCCGTCACGGGCTAGATGTTGTAAAGCCTGATAACAGAGCCATGAGGAGGAGCAGAAGTCTAGTTCTCTCTCAGAACACTTCAATTACAATATGATGAAAGGTTATTATGGTATGTCTGCCCAATGATGCCAAAAACATTCTGCCTACTGCAGCTTTAAGGGACCAACAATAGATGACTTCGAGGCATTAAGAGGAAAATAGTGATTTTTTTTTTTTTAAATAAACCATGTGCAGATTTTAAGTTCAATCCAAGTTTATTAATTCTGGTAGACAATAGAGGTTTTGTGTGAATGTGTGAATTGGAAGGTACCACTGAATGAAGTCACAGCAGGTCAGATTGTGTGATGGTGGATGAACTGTGTTGTTGTGGTCCAGGTGCTGGAGCCGGGCTCACAGGGAGCGTCGGGGCTGATAGAGGGAGACCTGATCCTGGAGGTGAACCAGCAGCCGGTGGCTGCAGCTGGACACGGACGAGTGGTGGAGATGCTCAAAGAGTGTCCTGTTGGAGCCGAGGCGACTCTCCTCATACAGAGAGGAGCAACAGGTGAGAGACTGCCTGGTAATTACTTTATATGCTTCTAATACAGTTTCACTCTCTATTGTTCATTCATCAGGACTTCTAGGAAACTCGTTTATTACACAACTAGTGCCACATGAACCAGATATAGTCCAGATTGATAGTAAATGAAAGTTGCTTTTTGAGGGATAAAGCATGTTTTATTTTGTAATGACGACATTGGTTTGGGGGTCTATAAATGTAATTTACTTTCTCGAGATAGTCAAATCCTTTTCAACTCTTTAAAGGGGCTCTATGTAAGAATCCTAAATGTCTTGTTAACAGCTTCACCTGTGGCCGTTAAGTCAACTAAAGTCAGCGTCCTGTTGCTGGCGCTTGTGCTCGCTCTACATAGACATGAAGGAGCATCACTCAACACAGTGAGGAGACACACGTCAGCTAAAAGCACAATATCACTCTATATTTCAGCTGCTTGGCAGTAATGTTAGCTGACCAGACCAAGGTCTCTCCATGAATCAATGCTGATCCTAGTGTTGGCTTTTCCCGCCTCAGCCTCCCGACCGCGGCCGGAGGGAACGGGGGAGACGCCCGAGTTTTGGTCGGAGACGATAACGTTTCTCTCTGCGGAGCCCCGTCACTTCACAAGACACGGGAAACCTCTGTTGGTCTGGAGGAGCTGCAGCAGTTATTTCTGCACAAACGTCCACTGAACATTCACTAGATATTCTCAGAGCTAAACTAACTCTTCTGCAGTGTGGAGTGAGCAGCATGCACGTGAGAGGTGGAGAGAGAGAGAGAGAAGGAGCGCGGTGTGTGAGTGAAGGCAGGCAGAGGAGCAGAGGAGCAGAGGAGCAGAGGAGCAGAGACTCCGGTCCTGGAGACCAAAGCTACGGTCTCCCCCGCGTCCTCCGACCGCGGCCAACACTGTTTAACAGCTTCACTATATACAACCAAGAGGTTTTGGTGCTTCACTGTAGTTTGTGTTGAAGTCTGAGTCTGAACAGCGTAAACACACGAGAGACCAGGAGACACACGAGAGACCATGAGACACCGACCAGCAATGATTTATACGTGTAAGAAGTTACTAACAGTCCCTTTAATACCTGGTGTTTGTTCTATTTATGTCAGCAGTGGTGGCAAAAATGATTAAAATACAGTTGATATCAAATCACAAGTGGCATTTTGGTACCTTTCAAAGGTCAACATGATTTTAGTAATAATAAAGAAGGGTCCAGTAGAGCAAGAGCAACTGCCCAGCTAAATATATGCTGTCTTCTGATTGAGATGCACAAATATCATGTTCCAGTGCTTCTTCAACCTCAGCTGCAGCTCGGCAGGAGAGGAGTCAAGTGGAGTTGACAGTGAGAGCAAAAGAGATTTTGATTATGATAATTTTGAGAGCCGTTCTATTTTTGAACACATTGAAATCACAGTGGCCTCTTACTTGGATTTTATTCAAGTCTCTACATGAGATTTTATTTTTGGAATATTAAATAGTTTAGAAGCTAGAAGAATAATGGTGTCTGGTGCAAAACTGGGCAAATGATTTTATTATTTTGAAATAACCTAAAGAAGGTGTAATAATTCAGGATCATATCACAGACCAATCATTTCTGTATGTTGTTTAAGAAGAAAACGAAACTTAAATGTTCCCTTTGTGGAAATTAGATAATTGTAGGACAGGGGTCAGCGACCTTTACTATCAAATGAGACATTTTAGGCAAAAAAAAAGCTTATAGTTTAAGTATATAGTATATACTTTAAGTCTAATGCAGTGAAGACCAAAGTGCAAATGTGCTCCGGAGTATTAGTAACCAGAATAAAGTCCGAACTTTACGCGAAAAAAATTTGTAATATTTTTAAAATAAAAATCATAACTTTATGAGAAAAAAAGAAAATAACACGTAAAATTACTACTTTATAATATTATGACTTTATTCTCTAAATCTCAGATTTATTTTTTTCTTCAATGAGGCCCTAATACTCCGTCGTACCGTCGTACCATAGACCTACAACAATGATAAATAAAAATGAAAACGTAAACAAAGAACAGTTATTCATTTCCATTTTTAAAAGTCCTCGGGGAGCCGCTGGAGAGGAGCTGAAGAGACGCAGGTTGCTGACCTCTGTTGTAGGAGAAATAGCCACAGGACAGATTATGAGACATATATTAATGAAATGAGATGTTAAATGTATTTCATATGTGATAACTCATACAGAGAATACACAGATATATTAAAAAGTAGAGAACGTTGTAAGCAGATCTCATAGTAGGTGTTGTGAGTGTGTCACCTCATCTAAATGCAGCTTTATCACCAACATGTCATCGATGTTTTCCACTGGAACAGACCGGATCAACATGGGGGATTTAACACAGGAACGTGTTTTAAGATAAGCAGATCAGAAGCTGGAGGAATGTAGAATGCAGTGGAGAGTTGGGATGAGACTTCATCTCAGTGTTAGGTGTAGTGCAGCTCTGTGGGTACAGATGGCACCAACACTGCTGTGGGGAAGCGGTTTCATTCCCACCGGGGACACTCGTCTTCAGAAGAACTGCACTTATTTCACTGTCATGTGGAGAGAGTCTTCTAGCTGGCAAACAAGCTGAGCTGGCGTGATGCTGCTTGGCTACCTGTTCTGACTGTCCTCTGAACACTCACTGAGATGATGAAGCTTCCATCATACAAACAGCATTTTCACTTGTTCTGGATTCATAAACGGTCTGAAATGATGCTGGGTGACAGTTAGGAGAAAATATTAACCAAAAAGCTCTGAACAAAAAGCACACAATCTATTTATAATCTTCAATGTTACGATGTCTATGTCTTCTAACTACATCGATCAGCCATAACATTAGGTCACCCTGACCGGTCCCCATACCAACAAACTGCTCCTCACTGTGTGTTCTGACACCTTTCTATCAGAACCAGCATTCACTCTTTCAGCAGTTTGAGCTCCAGTAGCTCTTCTATTGGATCTGACAACACGGGCCAGCCTTCGCTCCCCACGTGCATCAATGAGCCTCGGGTCTGACCCTGTCGCCGGCTCACCGGTTCTCCTTCCTTGGACCACTTTTGGTAGGTCCTGACCACTGCAGACCGGGAACATCCCACAAGAGCTGCAGTTCTGGAGATGCTCTGACCCGGTCGTCTATCCAGCACTATCTGGCCCTGTTGTCAAAGTCACTCACATCCTTACGCTGGTCATCCTTACGCTGGCACATTTTTCTGCAACCAACACAAAGTTCAAAGTTAAAAATCTTCACTTCCTGTCTAATATCCCCCCCACTGCCAGGTGCCATGGTAACCAGATAATCAATGTTATTCCCTTCACCTGTCAGTGGTCTTGATGTTGTTAATGTTATGGCTGATCGTTGTATGTCTCCAGTCTGATTTATCTCTGTGTGACTGACCACCCACCGTTCTGTCTGCATGTCCGTCTAGAAAAATATTCCTTTGTATTTTTCTCACAATGGCTCAATGTTTCCTCCACCCACTTAAATTTGAAGCAAACATTACATTTTGACTGATTGTACTGTTGTCTGTCTGTGTATTAACGAGGCAACACCTGAATCCCTGTAACGAGCTCTGCGCGGTAACGAGCTCTGCGCGGTAACGAACTCTGCGCGGCAACGAGCTCTGCGCGGTAACGAGCTGCTCCAGAACATCTTTAATTTTCTGCACACGATCACGATTATTGTACCTTCTTCTTGAAGTGAAAGAAGGAAATGACCACTCGCCCTCAGTCTGAGAAAATACATCAAACTGTAGTTAAAACGGAGCAGAAAAGAGGAATGAGAGAGAATTTCATAGTGGGGGAAGTTTGAAGTGCGGAGTCCTTGTGATATTCAGAGAACGACGTGGAGTGTCGACATTTTCCATTTTCTGCTGTTTTCTACCAGATTGGCCTCCTGCGAGGAAATTCAATTACACAGGGAAAGCTTTATTTGTTTGACATGTGCTCTTGCACTGATTCTCTGAAAGGTGTTCTGGTCACAGGGTCAAAATTTGACTTGATAATTAACCGAGGCTGTCTATACCACTAAGCCCACGGCCGTCTGACGAACACACACTCAACCCCGTAATGATGAACCGTACAGCGGCGTTCAACAGCCTTGATGAACGTTCAGAGAGTCGGTGCTCTCTCCGGCCAGTTAAAGACACAAAGTTCACAGGTTCAATGTTTGCTTTAGAGGTTTCCACCCAGCAGCTTCGCTCTTCACATGTTCATGCTCATTTAGTCGTTAAGCCTTTAGTTTGTCTAGAGATAAATTGATGGGAGTGAAGAGTTAATTTGTATTGTTTCTGAGATGATAACAGAACAATGAAGAGGAATTATAGATGTGCTCTTCTTGCATCGCTCCTTTTTCATGGATTCTATTTAATTAGGGATGAAAACAATCAGTCTCGTATGCATCTCAGGTTTAATTAATTGAAGTGTGACAGGAATTATTATTACAGACCTGAAAAGCAATCAGAGACATTAGCACGCACTGAGTGATCCTGATACATCAGACTATCTGATCGGAGAGCTCTCCGACTGGTCCTCAGTCTTACAGCACATTATTAAACATTATCGGGGATGTATTGATCAGCTGTTGCTTCGTCCTGGTGAATTGATTGTGTATTGTATGTTACAGTGAATTCTACTCAGTCAGATGATTACGTGGAAGCTAATACATTCTACTCAGTCTCATATGACTCGTGTGTTTTCAGCAGGAATAGGAAAACACACTAACTGTGTATGTGGCTGCACATCAGCATGCACGGATGTGTACGTGAGCAGCTGAGATCACAGTGGAGACTCTTATGACCATGCAGAGCCAGCGTCTGCCACCTGGTGGTTAACCTTTGCAAAGACACACACTCATGTTTCACTGTCGGATACGCCATTTAAAAAGGACGCTGAAAGTCAATATACTAATGAGATATCCTCACTCAGATGAATGCATCATCACGTGTACATACACACATCTGTATTCAGATACACACAGCTGGTAACAGATCTCATCTGAATGCTGAGCTGACTGTGCTAAATTACCTCCCTTCCCCCAAAGATGCCATCTCCTCCTCCAGCCTCATACTATCAGCCTGACACACCAGGAACCTCTGTGACTCTCGGTGTGTCGCCCTCCTCGCTGTGGGGCGAACTAAAGGACGAGGTCCTTCATAGTGACTCAGATGTGCAAAACGTCAGGAATGTTTAAGCATGTTTGTGTTCACAGACGGAGGATTTCTGTGCAGAACATCAGTGGAATTCAGCTGTGAGACTCGGAGCATCGGTGCTTTGTGTGTAGCAGACAGGGTGTTAGACTTCTGCTGCATGTGTGAGTGTGTGAGTGTGTGTGTGTGTGTGTGTGTTTGTGTTTGTCTCTGTGTCTGACTGCCGTAGCGTGGGCACTCTGCCAGAGTTCCACTGAGCTCTGGTCGTGTTCACAGCTCCGTCCCCTGACATCCCAGTTTGAAGCGGAGCCAACCACAGACTAGAGACATTTTGCAGCACCAATGAGGAAGCAGATAACGGCTGTGAAAAAAAAAAGGGTGTCAGGCTGCTCGAGCCAATCAGGCGGATCTGAAGGCCATCCAGATCTCAGCAGGCTAGTCTGTGAGGCCGGCGTGCCAGACTGCCTGACCACCGGCTCTGGAGAGAGGCCAGGTGAAGTCTCTCCACACATCATCATTCATTTGTAATTCATCAGCATTCATACGAGTCCTCCACATATCCCGGCACATACTGTATGCCCATGAATCGTATTAGCATTTAAATGAAGCTTAGATGCGTCTGTGAGGACGACGCTCCTCTTTAATGTGAGTGGACAGTTGCCTTGTAGCTCATGCTCATTTCCCTCAGTGGATCATAAAGGAAAGTTTCCTGAGAATGAGTTATTATAATTCCTTAAAGGCTTCCCTGGAGGCCCGTATTCCCTGTGGAACGTGGTGATTAGTCCCCACCTCCCACAGAGCCGTCCCTCTGCTGCCGGCACGCTGCTGAACGCTTTCAGCACCACGGACAGTTCTCCTCTCACCTCCATTCATCTTCTGTCTTCTTTTAAACTTTGATATTTAGTTTGCATTTTCAGCTCCTGGTTGAACATCATGAACATCTGTACAGAATCCAACAAACAATACAACACTTAACAAAATCAGCAAACAGTACATCATTTAATGAAATCAGTTAAACATGTTCTCTAACAACACATGCATCATGTTCCATGTTCCATCTGCTCCATCTACAACCTCCTCGATGTTCCCTCGGTACATCACAGCACTATTGTTATCAATTAGCCTATCCCATAATGTAAATTTACATTATTCCAGAAAGGTTTTAGTTTAGTGCAGCTCCAGAGGACGGGGGGGATGGCTGCTGGCTCTTTAGCTGTCTGCTTCTGATTTACCGTGTTATGAAGAATCTAGTAAGATTCTTCCATCCAAACTCTCTTCATCCTCGTGAACTAGTAGTGGTACTAGTAGTGGTAGTAGTAGTGGTAGTAGTAGTGGTACTAGTAGTGGTACTAGTAGTGGTAGTAGTAGTGGTAATAGTAGTGGTAGTAGTGGTACTAGTAGTGGTAGTAGTGGTACTAGTAGTGGTACTAGTAGTGGTACTAGTAGTGGTAGTAGTAGTGGTAATAGTAGTGGTACTAGTAGTGGTACTAGTAGTGGTAGTAGTAGTGGTAATAGTAGTGGTAGTAGTGGTACTAGTAGTGGTAGTAGTGGTACTAGTAGTGGTACTAGTAGTGGTACTAGTAGTGGTAGTAGTGGTACTAGTAGTGGTAGTAGTAGTAGTACTGGTAGTGGTACTAGTAGTGGTAGTAGTAGTGATAGTAGTGGTACTAGTAGTGGTAGTAGTGGTACTAGTAGTGGTAGTAGTATTGGTAGTAGTGGTACTAGTAGTGGTAGTAGTAGTAGTACTGGTAGTGGTACTAGTAGTGGTACTAGTAGTGGTACTAGTAGTGGTAGTAGTAGTGATAGTAGTGGTACTAGTAGTGGTAGTAGTGGTACTAGTAGTGGTACTAGTAGTGGTAGTAGTGGTACTAGTAGTGGTAGTAGTAGTAGTACTGGTAGTGGTACTAGTAGTGGTACTAGTAGTGGTAGTAGTGGTACTAGTAGTGGTAGTAGTAGTAGTACTGGTAGTGGTACTAGTAGTGGTACTAGTAGTGGTAGTAGTATTGGTAGTAGTGGTACTAGTAGTGGTAGTAGTAGTAGTACTGGTAGTGGTAGTAGTGGTAATAGTAGTGGTAGTAGTGGTAGTAGTGGTACTAGTAGTGGTAGTAGTGGTACTAGTAGTGGTACTAGTAGTGGTAGTAGTGGTACTAGTAGTGGTAGTAGTATTGGTAGTAGTGGTACTAGTAGTGGTAGTAGTAGTAGTACTGGTAGTGGTACTAGTAGTGGTACTAGTAGTGGTAGTAGTGGTACTAGTAGTGGTAGTAGTAGTAGTACTGGTAGTGGTACTAGTAGTGGTACTAGTAGTGGTAGTAGTATTGGTAGTAGTGGTACTAGTAGTGGTAGTAGTAGTAGTACTGGTAGTGGTACTAGTAGTGGTACTAGTAGTGGTACTAGTAGTGGTAGTAGTAGTGATAGTAGTGGTACTAGTAGTGGTAGTAGTGGTACTAGTAGTGGTAGTAGTAGTAGTACTGGTAGTGGTACTAGTAGTGGTACTAGTAGTGGTAGTAGTAGTGGTGGTAGTAGTAGTGGTAATAGTAGTGGTAGTAGTGGTACTAGTAGTGGTACTAGTAGTGGTACTAGTAGTACTAGTAGTGGTAGTAGTATTGGTAGTAGTGGTACTAGTAGTGGTACTAGTAGTGGTGGTAGTAGTAGTGGTAATAGTAGTGGTAGTAGTGGTACTAGTAGTGGTACTAGTAGTGGTACTAGTAGTACTAGTAGTGGTAGTAGTATTGGTAGTAGTGGTACTAGTAGTGGTACTAGTAGTGGTGGTAGTAGTAGTGGTAATAGTAGTGGTAGTAGTGGTACTAGTAGTGGTACTAGTAGTAGTACTGGTAGTGGTACTAGTAGTACTAGTAGTGGTAGTAGTATTGGTAGTAGTGGTACTAGTAGTGGTACTAGTAGTGGTGGTAGTAGTAGTGGTAATAGTAGTGGTAGTAGTGGTACTAGTAGTGGTACTAGTAGTGGTACTAGTAGTACTAGTAGTGGTAGTAGAAGTAGTGGTAAACTGTGTCGTTCACATGTTATACCGTTCTTGGTCTGAACTTCTATATTTAGCTCTGATTCCATCTGTTTGTTTTGGATGTCTAGTGTTGAGCTCCTCTATTCTCCCCTGAGGCTTCGTAGAAGGCTGAGATGACCTGAGATCTGCCCCGCTGATATGAATCCACTGTAATTTAAATAAAACCATTCAGATCTATTTTAGGATCAATGTTCACCTCTTTCATCAGATAGTCCCGTACCTGTAGGTATCTAAATCTTTCCCCTTTAAGTCTTGAAAACTCCTCCATGTCCCATCTTTGAGAACGTTCATAGAGCAGCGATAACCTCCATTCATGTTCATGTTTATGATTCATGTACAGGGAGGGGTTTTATTCCTTTTCCCTTCATGTTCTCGTGTCCTCCTCCACGCTCAAACACACAGCAGGGACATTGATTTTCAAAATGGGAAAGGTTTCCGTGCAGAAATGATGCTTTCTTTGGGTGACTGGAGGGAGGGCTGAGGTTGGAAAATAAAAGATAAAAGTGTAAGGAATGGCAGAAATGAATTTCAATTAGTGTTTTGTCTTCACATGGACGGGTCTATTGTGTTTCATTTCCCTCAAATCTCCCTTTGCTCGCTGATTTAGATGGAAGGTTTCTGCCATCCTGCTCCGCTGCTACGGCTCCGGCCTTCATCTCACATCTAAAAAGCAGGCGGATGTAGTTGGAGAGTAATTCCATAAATATATTTCATCCAGCTCTCTGACTTCGCTCAGGAAATCTCATAAACTCAATAAATATTAAATATATCAGGATTCTCTAAAGAATATTTTTACAAGCGCCCACGTCTGCTGAAGGATTAATCAGCGATGCAGCAGGCGTCTAGTGAGCCTCGTGAGTGTTTCTGTATTTCTATCCACATGTGTAAAGATTCAAACTGCATGTTTATACAGAGACGCCGCTGCATGTGAATGTGACCCCCCCCTCATGTAAATGTATGTATTTGGGTCTCAGCAGCCTTAATGGGCTGTGTGTCTTTGATTCAGTGGAGTCACAGGGGAGCTGTGTTGATGAGGTTGTTGTTGTGGAGTGCTCCCTACATGCAGATAAAATATGACTTGCAGAGAAACCTCAGTGTGTGTTGGGGGGGGGGGGGGGGGGGGGGGGGGGGGGGTCTGTGCTTTTGCCTGCAGCCAATGATGTAATTATGTTGAAAACAAACGCAACAACCAAACCCGTTTAGGAAGAGTTACACAAACAAAGTAAAAAACAGAGAGTTATGGCATCAGCAAGATGAGATTGTTTCTTCACACATTAAAGCAGCAGTAGGTGAGGTCAGAGCAGAGAGGATTAAAACAAGTTATTCTTATAAAAAGGTCTCTATATCCTGACAGTAGTACACGAGACAGGTAACCTGAGAGAAATCATGTTCCTCTGTGTCCTCCGGTGTCCTCCGGTGTCCTCCGGTGTCCTCCGGTGTTCTCTGTGTCCTCCGGTGTCTTCTGTGTCCTCCGGTGTCCTCCGGTGTCTTCTGTGTCCTCCGGTGTCCTCTGGTGTCCTCCGGTGCTCCTAACGGCATCTGCTAGATTTCACAGACCGGAGGAAAACAAGCAGTCAGAGCTGATCTGAGGTCTGCTGTCAAGCTGCCGTCTCTGAGAGCCGGCTGTCAATCACTCTGAACTCCGATCAGACGGTGAAACTAGGCAGCTCTGATTAAATATGAATCAATTGTGACGTCGCCATTGTGAAATCTGGTGAAGGAACGCCAAGTTCTGGTCACATGATCGGAGCTCAGCCAATAGGAACGCTCTCTCTCTGAAATGATCTGTGATTGGTCAAAGTCTCCCGTCATGGGTTAGATGTTCTAAAGTCTGAAAACAGAGCCATGAGGAGGAGCAGAAGTCTAGTTTTCTTTCAGAACACTTGAATTACAATATGATGAAAGGTTATTATGGGATGTCTGCTCAATGATGCCAGAAACATTCTGCCTACTGCAGCTTTAAAAGAAGATGATTTAACACTCGTATCCAGTATCTCATGTATAAAAACCTCTGGTTCTAGTTGTTTGTTGTCTGTAGAGTTGTAATTGTCTGTATTTCTGTTGTTTCATAAGACTTCTATTATCAGAGTCTGCTCTCTGTAAACTGTGTTTTCTGTTTCTTCCTCAGGCCACATCTCTCCGTGGAAGGCCTCCAAACAGGTACGATGATTGAACCAAATGTGTTTCTACTTGTGTGTGTTTGTCTGAGGAACGAGAGGCTGAGGAGGAAGTGTGTGTGTGAGAACCAGATTTGTTTGTTGAAGCAGAGAGGTAAGATTGAAGCGTGTAGGATCAGTGTTTGTCATCGGCGCCGTGTTCCCTCAGAGGTGTTTTGGGCTTTTGCTTTATTGTGAAATGAGCCGGCCTGTCGTGACCTGCTTATTGGTTTGATCACATCAGATCTCACACCTCACCAGCTGGAGGGAAAAGCTCTCCACATTCACTCTGAAGCTGCAGCTGCGACTGCTTTATACAATCAGCTCTCATTCATGCTGTTACACAGAGTATTCAGACACAATGAATCTCATCTCCTTTAGGTTTGAATTGTGAATATTGATTTTAATTCGTTATCTGCCCCGGGCCAAATATAGCTATTTTTAATTTATTGCATAATTGAGATACTGAAGCAAAACATTTATCTAAATATAACTTGCACATTAACATGATAATAGTTTTTTAAAATCATTGTTTAAGTCTGATGATCATGGAGGTTACCTGACGTTATTCTAGTTAACATCAGATTTGTTGTTTTAGCTTCATTGTCATTCATTTTTGTATAATTTGAGAGAATTCACCAAAAACACAAAGCCTTCATTTATCATGAACGTTGACGATACTTCATTAAACCCGGCTGCAGTGTTTTCATGAAAGCTGATATCATTTGTTTACCGCCGTGACCAGACTGGTTTGAATTCTTAGTCGTCTCATCAGCTGCTGCTGCTGCTGCAGAATACTGCTGTGTTGTTGTTCTGCTAATATTAGTTTTCATGTCTTGTATTTAGTTCTTCTATCTTGTATGTGCTGCAGGCCGGTGCTGTTGTCTGTGTTTGTCTGAGACTTGTTTTTATTGTGCATGTTGCCCACACCCAACACACACAATCTGTTTCCCTTTGAGATAATGAAATGAATGAATCGGTGAGAGTTCAACAGGAAGACGAGCACGCAGGGTCTGAGATTAACTGTTTTCACTTCCTGCCACTGTGGCGGGATTTCTTTTGTCTGCCACTCAGAAATGTTATCTGCCACTTTTGTCATTCAATGTTCAATATATTTAACATAAAAACATTATATACACGGTAAATGACAGTGTTTTAATGACACCGTGGAGGGAGGGTACTGTGCACAGTACTGTACGGTACTTTGTTATTGTTATCTATAGTGGTTATTTGCATAAAAAAATAAAACAATTCAAATGATTATGAATATTTAAATATTTGCTATGATTAAAATAAATCTTGGTAATGAAGTTAAAAAGGTCATAATTCTCTCTCTAATATCTATTTTATATGAAAACATCTCCTACAAACATCTGGATTTATTCAAGATTCTCACCAAAAACTACATTTTACAAGATTACATTTGAACGCATCATGATAACGTTGTTATTTACCTTCACCCAATAGTCATTTTACTGAGCAGACCGTGAACGCCTCATAATAATAACTGAATGGTACCTCTTTTAAGGTTAGTAGCTCCGGACTACATATCTTAAATCAAACATCTGTTGGTGTTTTCCTGCTAGTTGCCTGACCAGTGGGATCCACACAGCAGCCCCCAAGCAAACCTGTCCGGCCCGGTTTTGCCGCCTGGCACGCCGTTCCCAAACCAGCCACAGCACCGCACATCTGTGCCCGACTCCACCGAGGGCTTCGACCTCAACAAACCTGACCCCTACGACCTTTACGAGAAGTCGAGGGCGATCTACGAGAGCCGACGTGAGTACTGGAACTTCTAATAATAATAAATCACACGTAATATGAATGAATGAAAGAGATGACCTTTTCATTTCTCCATTTGTGTCTCAGGTCCAGAGTATGAAGAGGTGGAGGTGCACCTGCTGAGAGAGAAGACCGGGTTTGGCTTCCGCATCCTGGGGGGAGACGAGGCCGTGCAGGCTGTGAGTCCGGACGCCCGTGACAAGGCTCGTATGGGACGGGCTGGACCACACACATATTTAACCTCATACACACCAACCTCGTCTGACCTGCACTAACCTTCTCTCACACTTCATCCAGTCACACACCTGACCAACAAACACCCCCCCACACACACTCACACACTTATGCCCGGTTCAGACTCCACGATATCAGCCCGACACGGCCGTCGTAGGGGATCCATTATAGACACGGCCGACGTAGGGGATCGATTATAACCCGACACGGCCGACGTAGGGGATCGATTATAACCCGACACGGCCGACGTAGGGGATCGATTATAACCCGACACGGCCGACGTAGGGGATCGATTATAACCCGACACGGCTGTCGTAGGGGATCCATTATAACCCGACACGGCTGTCGTAGGGGATCCATTATAACCCGACACGGCCGACGCAGGGGATCGATTATAACCCGACACGGCCGACGCAGGGGATCGATTATAACCCGACACGGCCGACGCAGGGGATCCATTATAACCCGACACGGCCGACGTAGGGGATCCATTATAACCCGACACGGCCGACGCAGGGGATCGATTATAACCCGACACGGCCGTCGTAGGGGATCCATTATAACCCGACACGGCCGACGCAGGGGATCGATTATAACCCGACACGCCCGTCGTAGGGGATCCATTATAACCCGACACGGCCGTCGTAGGGGATAAGGAACGATAAATGAGCATCGTGTGCGAAAATCGATCCTCTTATCTCGTGTGGCGTGTCATAGTACACGACAACTGACGCCACGTCTTGGACGCCCCACGACACCCCGAGGAAAAGTCTAGCCTGTCAGAATTTGTCATCTCGACGCGCCTAGTGTGACATCTCCAACAACGTGTTCCTTTGCGTTGACCAATCAGGTGCTCTCTCCGGCGCTCAGTCGCAGTCAGGTCACTTGGTAATAAACAAACATGGAGAAAAGGAGGAGGGATGTTTGCTGCTGTCTGGTGGGACAACCAAACTGACTGAAGTATGGACAGCCCGTACCGTCCTCTCTGTGCCACCCAGGAGCGCCACACAACGACCACCAGCATCACACACGAGACTTCTCTCGCCATGTTCGACAGTCGCTTCAACCGCCTCCCCGATGACGTCTGAACTCGCGTATGATGGTGGAATACGACGTGACGTGATTGGTCGTGGTCATACGTGTAGTCTTGCCAGTCACCCGACCGAGACACTGCAAGAGTTTATGGCGCTGTGCTCGTTAGATCTGAGATGGTGACCATCGTCAAAGACAAAGATATCCTGTAGTCTGATCCCGGCATCATTACACACCTTCACTCCTTGTCTGTCTCACACTGTCCTAACTGCTCAGTACCTCCCATACTGAAGTAACGCCTTGCTAACTTGTCCACGTGTAAAACAGCATGCAAACTATGATACAGAAGAAGAATGTGGAGTTCTCCTTCACGATAGGAAGGTGGATCAAATGTTACCATAACCCAAAACTAGTTTCCAACATTAGATAAAGCAATTAGTGAGTGATTCCACCGTGTGTCCTCTTCATCCTCTTCACCTTCATCTATGCTGCTAATATTGATTGTCTTTGAACAGATTGTTATTGGCGCTATAATAGAGAACACTCCTGCTGAGCGCGACGGGCGGCTTCGACCTGGAGATGAGCTCATTTCTGTGGATAAAAATGTGGTTGCTGGGAAACCGCACAAATACGTAATAGACTTGATGCACGCCGCCGCTCGCAACGGACAAGTCAGCTTGACTGTGAGGAGGAGAGTGCAGATGCCCGGTGAGGACATGCTTTATGTTTCTGTTGTATTTGTTTGTTTCACACTTTACCAGGAGAACGTTACCAGGAGAACGTTACCAGGAGAACGTTATCAGGAGAACGTTACCAGGAGAACGTTACCAGGAGAACGTTACCAGGAGAACGTTACCAGGAGAACGTTACCAGGAGAACGTTATCAGGAGAACGTTATCAGGAGAACGTGCTGCACGTTTCACTGGCATCGAATTAAAATAATCTTGGACGAGACACACATGCTGACAATCTGTGTGCCAGATCAGTGTGTGCTTCTCTCCCACGCATCAGTAGGATTCTGTATTTTCAGTGTGAACTCTGTGAACCACAGACGATGTTCGCTCTGGGGCTCAGAATAGAACGTGTGTCGTTTTGACCAACAACACGATGATAACCTGAGGCCTGTACTACGAAGCAGGATTTAGGGGTTAGTGAGGTAACTTCAGGGTTAACCCTTCAGGGTTTTCTGTCCTACGAAGGTGGTTCACTTCTTACCGGGGTAGATCACCATGGTAACTGATGCTGAACAGCTGACCTGCTCCGGAGCAGGTTCTGTTCCAGATAAGAGATCAACTCCTATAAAAGCACCTCCTACTGACCAATCAGAGCTCGGTGAGCAGATCGTATAGTAATATAGATAGATAGATAGATAGATAGAGATAGAGAGATAGAGAGATAGAGAGATAGAGAGATAGATAGATAGATATATAGATATATAGATAGTGACTACATGCTGCAGAACTGGAATTCATTCATCCATGGAGTACATTGGTCGTGATGTTCTACAGTAGCAGAGCTGCTGCGTTGACTCATCCTCTTTCCTCTCTCGCTTCCTGTCTTGCTTCCTCTCCTCCAGGTGAACTGTGTCCTGTGAACGGACGCAGCCCCGGCTCCGTGTCGACACAACACAGCTCTCCACGTAGCGACGCGGCCTCGGCTTCGGGCCCTCCGGCGGTGGTCGTCCCGGCCGCCACCTCTCCTCCGGATGCATCCGCCCTGCAAACCAGCGACGTGGTTATTCACCGCAAGGAGAACGAGGGCTTCGGATTCGTCATCATCAGCTCCCTGAACAGACCGGAGAACGCCGCCGTCATCAGTGAGTTGTTGCTGTCTGGAGCTCTGAAGGTTGTTACTGAACGCATCCTGTTGACCTAAAGGATCCTAAAGGATCCTAAAGGGGGTGACGGTCCTAGAGGGATTGTTTTGGGGGGGTTTTACTTCTATTTCAATGAAGTATCATTTCAAATGTGATCATATTTTTAAATGTTTTTACAATATGTTAAATGGATACCAGAGTTGTTACCACTGCGTGTCCACTCAGGAGACCGAGTCAGAAATATAATATACACTTTATCTGATTAATAATAACTGAAAGTAAACTAAAGTGGGTTTAGTATTAGTCATTATAATATCTAACATTAGTTCAGGATGTGACGGTGCATGTTCAACAGTCCTCCACCAGTTTCTCTGCTTGGGGTCCAGAAATGTTTCAGGTTTCTGTATTTTTCTGTGAAACCTGTTGATAAAAGCAGAAAGTCTAAATCCTGTTTTTTTAAGATGATATTGTCATAAAATAGTGATAAAATGAAATGATATTTCTTAGCAGGGTTAAACAGTGTACATGTTTCTGTGTAGTGACGGTGCTTCATAAGGAATAACAATATGTGGAACTAAACTAAACTGTTTCCTGACAGGCTCATGCTGTGATACTATTCTTCTGTCTACTTCTAAACTGAGTTCTATCGCTGCTGTTTCCACATCTGTCTAACTTGTTATTGCCTCGTTTCCAGCTGTGCCCCATAAAATAGGACGGATCATCGAGGGCAGCCCTGCAGACCGATGTGGGAAGCTGAAGGTGGGCGACCGGATCCTGGCTGTGAACGGACAGTCCATCATCAGCATGCCGCACGCAGACATCGTCAAGCTCATCAAAGATGCCGGACTAACCGTCACACTGCACATCATACCGGAGGAGGGTGAGTGTTTGTGGGGGAAGTTTTGTTACAGCTTGTTTAGTTTTCCTCTTATCCAACAGAGAAGTCCGTCTGCTTTGTCTTCTATAAATACAGTTTATTTTACTTACACAGAATTCAGTCTTCTGAAGTAAAGAGACAGTTTCACATATAGTATGTAGTATATATACAGTATAGCCAGAATGGAGCACAAGGTTAGGTTAGTTCTGGTTATGATGATGACTTGAACGTAATCTTGACATTTCAACCAGAACCAGCTCTGTCTTATAACATGGAGACGTTTTATCCCCGGTTCAGACTCCACGATATCAGCCCGACTATAGCCCGGCACGGCCGTCGTAGGGGATCGATTATAACCCGACACGGCCGTCGTAGGGGATCGATTATAACCCGGCACGGCCGTCGTAGGGGATCCATTATAACCCGACACGGCCGTCGTAGGGGATCGATTATAACCCGACACGGCCGTCGTAGGGGATCGATTATAACCCGACACGGCCGTCGTAGGGGATCCATTATAACCCGACACGGCCGTCGTAGGGGATCCATTATAACCCGACACGGCCGTCGTAGGGGATCGATTATAACCCGACACGGCCGTCGTAGGGGATCGATTATAACCCGACACGGCCGTCGTAGGGGATCCATTATAACCCGACACGGCCGTCGTAGGGGATCCATTATAACCCGACACGGCCGTCGTAGGGGATCGATTATAACCCGACACGGCCGTCGTAGGGGATCGATTATAACCCGACACGGCCGTCGTAGGGGATCGATTATAACCCGACACGGCCGTCGTAGGGGATCCATTATAACCCGACACGGCCGTCGTAGGGGATCGATTATAACCCGACACGGCCGTCGTAGGGGATCCATTATAACCCGACACGGCCGTCGTAGGGGATCGATTATAACCCGACACGGCCGTCGTAGGGGATCCATTATAACCCGACACGGCCGTCGTAGGGGATCCATTATAACCCGACACGGCCGTCGTAGGGGATCCATTATAACCCGACACGGCCGTCGTAGGGGATCGATTATAACCCGACACGGCCGTCGTAGGGGATCCATTATAACCCGACACGGCCGTCGTAGGGGATCGATTATAACCCGACACGGCCGTCGTAGGGGATCCATTATAACCCGACACGGCCGTCGTAGGGGATCCATTATAACCCGACACGGCCGTCGTAGGGGATCGATTATAACCCGACACGGCCGTCGTAGGGGATCGATTATAACCCGACACGGCCGTCGTAGGGGATCCATTATAACCCGACACGGCCGTCGTAGGGGATCGATTATAACCCGACACGGCCGTCGTAGGGGATCCATTATAACCCGACACGGCCGTCGTAGGGGATCCATTATAACCCGACACGGCCGTCGTAGGGGATCGATTATAACCCGACACGGCCGTCGTAGGGGATCCATTATAACCCGACACGGCCGTCGTAGGGGATCCATTATAACCCGACACGGCCGTCGTAGGGGATCCATTATAACCCGACACGGCCGTCGTAGGGGATCGATTATAACCCGACACGGCCGTCGTAGGGGATCCATTATAACCCGACACGGCCGTCGTAGGGGATCGATTATAACCCGACACGGCCGTCGTAGGGGATCCATTATAACCCAACACGGCCGTCGTAGGGGATCCATTATAACCCGACACGGCCGTCGTAGGGGATCGATTATAACCCGACACGGCCGTCGTAGGGGATCCATTATAACCCGACACGGCCGTCGTAGGGGATCCATTATAACCCGACACGGCCGTCGTAGGGGATCCATTATAACCCGACACGGCCGTCGTAGGGGATCGATTATAACCCGACACGGCCGTCGTAGGGGATCCATTATAACCCGACACGGCCGTCGTAGGGGATCGATTATAACCCGACACGGCCGTCGTAGGGGATCCATTATAACCCGACACGGCCGTCGTAGGGGATCCATTATAACCCGACACGGCCGTCGTAGGGGATCCATTATAACCCGACACGGCCGTCGTAGGGGATCGATTATAACCCGACACGGCCGTCGTAGGGGATCCATTATAACCCGACACAGCCGTCGTAGGGGATCCATTATAACCCGACACGGCCGTCGTAGGGGATCGATTATAACCCGACACGGCCGTCGTAGGGGATCCATTATAACCCGACACGGCCGTCGTAGGGGATCCATTATAACCCGACACGGCCGTCGTAGGGGATCGGGAACGATAAGTGAGGGCCGTGTGCGAAAATCGATCCTCTTATCTGGTGTAGTGTGTCATAGTACACGACAACCAACGCCACGTCCGGGACGCCCCACGACACCTCGAGGAATAGTCTAGCTTGTCAGAATTTTTCGTCTCGACACGCCTAGTGTGACATCTCCAACGACGGACCGCCAGCATCACACACAACACTTCTGTCGCTATGATCGACAGTCGCTTCAACCGCCTACACGATGATGTCTGAACTCGTGCGTGATCGTGGAATACGACGTGCCATGATTGGTCGTGGTCATACGTGGAGTCTCGCCAGTCACCCGACCGAGACTCTGCAAGCGTTTATGGCGCTGTGATCGTTAGATCTGACATGGTGAACATCGTCAAAGACACAAATATCCTGTAGTCTGATCCCGGCGTTAGTGTCTTCTAGATGTGAGCACTATCCGAGGCTAAAGGTTCAGATTATACAGCAGATCATTCAGTAGTTTCACTCAAATACAGAATTCAACAACACTACCTTGTCTTGTGCATCCTGAGCATGTTTCCTTTGTCAGTTTGTTCTAAACCCCTCTCTTCATAGTTGTGTCTTGTCTCACCTTCTGTCCATCCCAGGATCCCATTCTGGCCCCGGCTCAGAGAAGCAGAGCCCCATGACCCAGAAACACAGCCCCCAGACCCAGCCCAGCCCTGTAGCCCAGCCAGGCCAAGGAGGCACCCAGCCCGGCCAAACGGCCACTCAGACGGGTCAGATACCCGGCCAGCCCGGCCAGCCACCAGCTCAGACCAATCAGACAGTGACCGGTCCTCCTGCACCAGCAGCCTCCCAGCCTGCACCGGCCGGCACCCAGCAGAGCCCGGTCACCCAGCCCTCCGGCCTCCCGCCACAGCTCTACCTCCACGACGGCAGGTAAGACGGCACGGAGAGGGATGTGCTTGATTGAACTCAGCAGGTAGACTTCCTAAGCCTCCTTAGGCGTAGTGTGTCTTAGCGACTGAACGGAGATTGAGTGGACGAAGGAGCGAGGACTTTTCAAAGGTGACAGATATCAAACTGTGTGTATAAATGAGTGCGTGCCGTCCTCTCCTCGCATGCCAGTAAGTTCAGAAGAAAACCTGTGACTGCACACAACGTCTGTCCGTGTCCCTCTCTCCGTCTCAGGCTGGCTTCTACTTTGTTGCGTAACACCACTTAGCTTCTACAGTGTCGGTGAATAATTTACTTTAAGGTATCTCTTCTATAATGCAGCAACCCGGCGATCAGACCCTCTTCCATTTCAAAACTATGTGAGTGCGTGCATGGGGGTGTGTGTGTGTGTGTGTGTGTGTGTGTGTGTGTGTGTGTGTGTGTGTGTGTGTGAATCAGATCAAGAGCAGCACTCCCACAGCTGTAGATTTATGTCCATTTTACAAGTGGGAGCTTGATAAAAGTTTCAAAACAGAGAGTGATATTTCATCCTTCTGGTGGTGAGACACATTCAGTGATCCTGTTCACAGCAGACTGAGCTCCAATGTGACTTTACAGAGATCTACACGGTCAGACTCACTGTCCCCTCTCACAGGAGAAGACTCACTGTCCACTCTCACAGGAGAAGACTCACTGTCCACTCTCACAGGAGAAGACTCACTGTCCCCTCTCACAGGAGAAGACTCACTGTCCACTCTCACAGGAGAAGACTCACTGTCCACTCTCACAGGAGAAGACTCACTGTCCACTCTCACAGGAGAAGACTCACTGTCCCCTCTCACAGGAGAAGACTCACTGTCCACTCTCACAGGAGAAGACTCACTGTCCACTCTCACAGGAGAAGACTCACTGTCCCCTCTCACAGGAGAAGACTCACGTGGACATGTGAGGTTGTCGGACAACTCCTCCTTTAATGCTTCTTCAAAACTACGGATGGTATCGGGTCCGATACTGTGCTCATGTACTCGTACTCATACTCAAACTCGTACTCGCAAAACGGCTCCGATACAACTTTACTTTCACTCCACCTCCCTGATGGTGCGGGTGAGACGGGCCGGTGGTGCGCCCGACCCCGCGGGGCCGGGATCCCACCTCAGCCGGCGCGCCAGCCCTCACTTTCATTGCACCACGGGGCTTTAATGCACCCTCTGACTCGCGCGTGCGTTAGACTCCTTGGTCCGTGTTTCAAGACGGATCAGGTGGGTTGCCGACATCGCCACAGACCCCTGGTGTCTTTTACGTGGGCCGAGCCCCGCCCTGGTCAACAGTCGCACTGGGAGCAGGGGGCCCGTCCCTCCCCGGCGGGGAGAGAGGGCTCAGCGAGCCCTTTATCCACGGTGCGGCGAGGTCCTGGCGGGTAGCGCTGTAAAGCTGCGGCCGCGACCACCTTCGCCCCGAGCCTTTCCAAGCCGACCTAGAGCCGGTGGCGGCGCACCGCCTCGTATGCGGGACTCCCCAGCCTGCCGTGTGTCGCTCACACCCTCCAGCTGACTGTTAACGAGGCTCTTTTGGCACAGAGAAGTACTCGTATCGGTACTCGGTATCGGCGAGTACACAATACTTGTACTCGGTCTGAAGTGGTATCAGTGCATCCCTACTGAAAACGATGCTCTCTCCAACATGACACAAACTTCTCTGATCTCGTCTCTTTCTCTCTCCTCACAGGTCAGAGGTCAAAGCCAGACAGGATGTCAAACCTGACTTCCGCCATCCTCCGTTCACTGATTACAGGCAACCTCCGGTAGACTATCGTCACCCACCGGTTGTCGACTACCGACAGCCACCGACACTGGACTACCGACACCCGCCTGGTCTGCTGGACTTCAGGCAGCACCCTGCGGCTGCTCAGTTCCCCCTGGGCCTCCCTCCTGAGTTCAGGCCACAGGTTCAGCTGGAACAGGTACAGTAACCACCCAGGACCATCGGCTCAACTTCACACTCGACAGTGACCGCACACGTTTTGAACGGCTCCGGTTCCGGAAGTGAATATCCCGTTCATTTACTCCGTTGACGTTTCAGAAAATCCTCATATAAAGAGTTAGAAGTTTGGAACGAAGCAAAGCCGCTACGAGATGAAGCCTGACCGTAAAACATTTGATTCAGAGCAAAAATGGAAATCCGTGAGCAGACCGCAGAGCATGTACCCTCACTAGCCATTTACTGGTGCGGTACACATTTCCGTGGTAACAACGAGCTCGACCAATCAGAGAGGTTGCTGTTCCGCTTAGGATTGTGGGTAGTGTAGTACCTCTCCATGACATCGCGACTAAATCCAGTTTTTCTTAAAACAAGATTGATATCCCAGACTTGTGGCCTCTAGAGGAGCGTTAAACCACCATGGAGTCTGGACGGGTCACAACATGAACAGGATTATCACTTCCGGATCGTCACTGTTGAGCTCTATTAAGTGTGTATGCAGTTCTGCCAGGAGGGAGAGGTTGTTGGTAATAATAATGGTCATACACTGTTATCTGCGGCGGGTTTCTGTAAGATGTGTACGTTGTTTCTGCAGGACTATGATTACTTCACGGTGGAGCTGGAGAAAAGTGCAAAAGGTTTTGGCTTCAGTATCCGCGGAGGCAGAGAGTACAAGATGGATCTGTTTGTGTTGCGCCTCGCTGAAGACGGTCCTGCCATACGGAACGGAAGGATGAGGGTGAGATGACGGAGTTGAAAAGCTCTTTGGGAGATTATTGCTGTCACTGAAAACAGCTGTTCTGTTGAAGAAATGTAGAAATGTATCCAGTCACAGATGTGCACTGAGAAGCAGCAAAACGCCAGTTTGACCATCTTAAATAATAATAATAATAATAATAATAATAATAATAATATCACATGTTTGTGTGTGAGAGATTTATTTCACAGAATTTAAAAATGGTGTCAGATTGAATACAGCACAGATGTTTCAACACTGCTGCTGTTCGTCTGCAACATGCGTTTTATCTTTCCCTTCTTCTGTTCATTCAAACCTTTATCTGACTACTCGGGGTGGGACCAAATATTGCGATATAAAAACATGACGATATGCATCATAGAGACAAATAACTGAATGGTGATATCAGGTTATAATAGGTCCTACATACATACGGGCTCCGGGGCTGAAGCTGCAGCCTCTTCCTGCTGCTCTGTGAGGCCTCTGGAAGGAGGCTGAGGACGCGGCATCTCTTCGGGGTAAAACACCTGCACAGTTAAATCTGGTCTGCCCTCGCCGAAATTGAACCAATCGCAACGCTCGGCCGCAGCTTCATTTACACTGCACATGTGTTATACCCCAAAGGCCATGTCCGCCCGTGACCCAGCCTCCTTTCATAGGCCTTGTCGGAGCGCCACACACATCAACACACACACAGCGCAGTCAGTGAACAGCCCGTCAGAGAGGCCGCGGTGGAGGAGATGAGTTGACGCTACGCTCGTTGGTGTTAGGAAGTGCAATAAAACTTTGCAAGTGTAAAGCCAAGATGCGTTATTAGTTTGGTAAAGCTGGTAAACTGATCAGCTGGCTGAGGCAAAGTCCCCCCCCCCCCCCCACCAGCCATAACATTACCTGCAGCAGTCAGTGACATCAGCAGAGGACAGGAGGAAGGACTGATATAGACTGATGGAGGACAGGAGGAAGGACTGATACTGACTGATGGAGGACAGGAGGAAGGACTGATACTGACTGATGGAGGACAGGAGGAAGGACTGATACTGACTGATGGAGGACAGAGGACAGGAGGAAGGACTGATATAGACTGATGGAGGACAGGAGGAAGGACTGATACTGACTGATGGAGGACAGGAGGAAGGACTGATATAGACTGATGGAGGACAGAGGACAGGAGGAAGGACTGATACTGACTGATGGAGGACAGAGGACAGGAGGAAGGACTGATATAGACTGATGGAGGACAGAGGACAGGAGGAAGGACTGATACTGACTGATGGAGGACAGAGGACAGGAGGAAGGACTGATACTGACTGATGGAGGACAGAGGACAGGAGGAAGGACTGATATAGACTGATAGAGGACAGGAGGAAGGACTGATATAGACTGATGGAGGACAGAGGATAGGAGGAAGGACTGATACTGACTGATGGAGGACAGAGGACAGGAGGAAGGACTGATATAGACTGATGGAGGACAGAGGACAGGAGGAAGGACTGATACTGACTGATGGAGGACAGGAGGAAGGACTGATATAGACTGATGGAGGACAGGAGGAAGGACTGATACTGACTGATGGAGGACAGAGGACAGGAGGAAGGACTGATACTGACTGATGGAGGACAGAGGACAGGAGGAAGGACTGATATAGACTGATGGAGGACAGGAGGAAGGACTGATACTGACTGATGGAGGACAGGAGGAAGGACTGATATAGACTGATGGAGGACAGAGGACAGGAGGAAGGACTGATACTGACTGATGGAGGACAGGAGGAAGGACTGATATAGACTGATGGAGGACAGAGGACAGGAGGAAGGACTGATATAGACTGATGGAGGACAGAGGACAGGAGGAAGGACTGATACTGACTGATGGAGGACAGAGGACAGGAGGAAGGACTGATATAGACTGATGGAGGACAGAGGACAGGAGGAAGGACTGATACTGACTGATGGAGGACAGAGGACAGGAGGAAGGACTGATACTGACTGATGGAGGACAGAGGACAGGAGGAAGGACTGATATAGACTGATGGAGGACAGAGGACAGGAGGAAGGACTGATACTGACTGATGGAGGACAGAGGACAGGAGGAAGGACCGATACCATAAAAAATGGAACTATAGAGCAACAGCATTGTTTTTGCATTTTATGTCTTTTTAATAAAGGGCTATTTTTCAGTCATATATTTTCATCATTCAAGTTTTGTTAAAATGTTTGTTATAATATGTTATCGTATCGTGAACCCAATATGGTGTATGGTATCATATGGTATGGTATGGTATGGTATGGTATGGTATGGTGTATCGTATCGCATCGCATCGCATCGTATCGTATCGTATGGTATCGTATGGTATCGTATCGCATCGCATCGCATCGCATCGCATCGCATCGTATCGTACGGTATGGTATCGTATGGAATCGTATCGTACGGTGTATGGTATGGTGAGCTGAGTGAATGGTCGCCCCCCTCCTGTCGGCCCTTCGTCTTCTTCACGGGGCATGAGGAGCTTCTAGGTTCAAAAGGGGGGAATGTGATGAAGTCTAAGAGCATGTCAACTCACTGACTGAGTAACTCTCTGCTCTGCTCTTCAACAAGGCACTTAATGGCACTTATTCCCCAGCCCCCCCCCCCACCCCCCCAGCAGAAGACTGTGGTTGTGTAGAAAAGTCAACTCTGTGGACGAACCGAGGCTGACAGGAATGGACCCTATGCACTGTTTGTCTCCTCCAGGTGGGGGATCAGATCATAGAGATTAACGGGGACAGCACTCGGGACATGACTCACGCCCGCGCCATCGAACTCATCAAGGCGGGAGGCCGGCGGGTCAGGCTGCTGTTAAAGCGAGGCACGGGACAGGTGCCAGAATATGGTGGGTTCTCTAACTCTTTCTCCACTCTGTCTCTGTCCTCAGTCTCCCTCCTCTGTCTCTCCGCTCTGTCTCTGTCCTCAGTCTCCCTCCTCTGTCTCTCCGCTCTGTCTCTGTCCTCAGTCTCCCTCCTCTGTCTCTCCACTCTGTCTCTGTCCTCAGTCTCCCTCCTCTGTCTCTCCGCTCTGTCTCTGTCCTCAGTCTCCCTCCTCTGTCTCTCCGCTCTGTCTCTGTCCTCAGTCTCCCTCCTCTGTCTCTCCGCTCTGTCTCTGTCCTCAGTCTCCCTCCTCTGTCTCTCCGCTCTGTCTCTGTCCTCAGTCTCCCTCCTCTGTCTCTCCGCTCTGTCTCTGTCCTCAGTCTCCCTCCTCTGTCTCTCCACTCTGTCTCTGTCCTCAGTCTCCCTCCTCTGTCTCTCCGCTCTGTCTCTGTCCTCAGTCTCCCTCCTCTGTCTCTCCGCTCTGTCTCTGTCCTCAGTCTCCCTCCTCTGTCTCTCCGCTCTGTCTCTGTCCTCAGTCTCCCTCCTCTGTCTCTCCGCTCTGTCTCTGTCCTCAGTCTCTGACCTGATCTCCTGCTCACTGTTGTACTTCACAGATTCAACATTACTGTGTTTAACCAGAATGGCTGTCTCCTGCTAATGCTACATGATTTTCTCAAGAACATATTAACATGCATTAATCTAATAATAATAACTGCTCTGCAGCGTTCTGAACTCTTGTCTGAGATTAACCTGGTCTTTAGCCTCTGTGTGTTGTAACCCCTCTGCTTTAAGTCTAATGATTGGTATAGGCTTTTACTTGCCTTCCCTCAGGAATGGTACCTTCCAACCTCTCCATGTGCATGAAAGGTGACACACTAAGCTCCCCCTATTTCTTCCTAATGGGCCACTCTAAAGACACGGTTTGTGAAAAACTGCACGTCTCTCTTTCCATACCTATTCATCTGTGTGTGCAGCGTGGCGTAGCCGTGTGTGCTCTCGGTATGCATTCCTGTATGCATGATCATGAGCTTCTGCATGGGAAGATAGCAGCCGTGCCTGTGTGTGTGTGTGTGTGTGCGTGCGTGCGTGCGTGCGTGCGTGCGTGCGTGCGTGCGTGCGTGCGTGCGAGGGTGCTCCTGCGTGTTGTAGTCAGAGAGCAGTATGGTTTGAAGTGACCCTCCAGATGAAACGGTAGTAGTAGACTGTAGAGGCTGTGAAGTAGACTGTGTGATATCAGTCTGTCACACAACTACAAACGCTCGTTGTTCTCCAGCTCTGAATGAATCATGTCCCACGTGTCTGTTTTAGGGATGTCACGGTACCAGAAATCTAGTAGTCGATACCAATACCGGTGAATTTCCACGATTCTCGATACCCAATTCGATACCACGGTAAAAAAAACCTGTAGTGTGTCCATGTGTCTGTATCCATCCTCAGACTGCAGTCGTTTAAACTCACTGACATGGTGACATTTCACTGGTAAAGGCTTCCAGAGGTGGGACTAAGGCATTGTTTTGCAAGTCACAAGTAAGCAGGGTCTGAAATGAACTTCCTGCCACAGGTCATAAGTCTCTCTAATATCTATTTTATATTGATGTGAAAACATCTCCTTCAAACAACCAAAAAACTTAATTTTTACGAGATTACATTTGAACACATCATGATAACGTTGTAATTTACCTTCACACAATAGTCCTTTTTCCTGAGCAGACTTTGAATGCCACATAATGATAACTGAATGGCAGTGAAGTGGCGGATGTCCTGATGGTTTCACCCGCCACTACCAACAGTTTATCCATATTTAGCGGGTGGCGGGTGGTGTAACTTCAGACCCTGCAAGTAAGTTTCAAGTCTGTGACTCAAG
This sequence comes from Sebastes fasciatus, assembly GCF_043250625.1. Taxonomy (NCBI): domain Eukaryota; kingdom Metazoa; phylum Chordata; class Actinopteri; order Perciformes; family Sebastidae; genus Sebastes; species Sebastes fasciatus. The sequence continues at coordinate 39,899,693 of NC_133798.1, forward strand.
TCCCAACTCAGGTCTCGAGTCCTAAACGGACCATATGAGCTCTTCACCAACTGTAAGGTGATTTTAACAGCAGAGTAACTGGATCCATCTGGTGCTCAGTAACACAACGTTAGTTCTTCATGGGTTTCTCCTGAAACCTGATTGGATGCTGTTGGATCGGTTAAACTAAGTGGATCTGGGTTAAGTGAAAGATAATCAAATGCAAGTCCCAATAACATTCACCGGAAGTCCAGAGTTCAATAAAAAAACAAAACACCACTTTTCAGAGATTTAGCAATAAGCAATGAAAGATAGAAATTCAGTTTGTTCAGTTCAGTTTTTTCCTCCATGAGTGAATCCTCTTCTCGAACATAAAGGATCTCTGGATCTCTGGATGTCTTGATCTCACCGCTGCATGGCGCTGTTGTGTGTGTGAGTCAAACTCCGACACAGAGAGCAGAGGACAGAAGCAGCTGGTTTCTGAGGGTATTCGCGGGTGTTAATTGGGACCCTGAAGGCATCGTACGGTTCCGCCGGTACTGTAGAAAACCAGTACCGTCACGTTTTTAGACTTTTGGCATCGACTTGGTACCGACGTACCGGTTCTCGTGACATCCCGTCTGTTTCTGTAGGAGTTGTGTAGATTAGCCTTCAGGTGTAGAGGCCTGCATGGTCAGGTGTGTGTGTGTGTGTGTGTGTGTGCTGCTCACACACGTTTGCATGTGAATGTGTCTGATATTCTATCAGGATGTTTAATGGTATTGTGTATTGAGTGCACGTGCATGCTGTTTGGTGCCACTCTGCTTGTATCTGGGTCCACCTGAGCGTGTCTTCTTCTTCTTCTGTGACAGACTGTGTCGGCCCCTGGGATTCCCTTTCTACAGCCCACACTGCCCTGCAGGAAGTGACCCTCGACCCCTACCCGACTCCATCGCTCTCATCCCACCCAGCCTCCGCCCCGGACTCCCCTCATCAGCTCCATCTAGAGGCCACAGCGTGCACGGCAGACAAAGCTCCACAGCTACCAGACCACAGCTCCATGAGAGGGGCTACAGGTGGCAGGTCCACCCAGCAGAAGAGCATCATCAGGGGGTCTGGAGAGGTGGACTGTGGACCAGGGGACAGACAGCCTCGGCCTTTGCCTCCCAAAGCTGTCCTGGGGAGGTCCGTTGAAAGAAGAGAGAGACAGAGGGAGACTTGCTCCCCCTGCTGTGAGAGGAAGGGCGTGCACACACAGGCGCTGAGCACTGTCTGGCCCTGGGACCCGTATGTGAGTGTGAACGGAGCCTCTCTAGGCGCTGGAGACGGACCTGTCAGCCTCCAGGAGAGGCTGGTGTCCCGAGGTCTGTTCCCCAGAGAAGAGGAGAGGGCCGGTGGCCACGGCGGGCTCTGCTGCCCCTCTAAAACCCTCGAAGATCCTCCGGCGAGGAGCGCAGCGGCCTCCCCAGGGCCCTGGAACGTCCCTGGTTCTGACAAACTGCCCGGCACCCTGAGGTCCTGGACCTCCACAGTGAGCAGGTAGAATGGATCCTGCTGGTTTGGACCGGGTCACACTATCTGGCTCCTCATTCAGTCTGAGAGAAGCAGTAAATCCCCCCCCACCCTCTCTTTCTGTCCTGTTTTCTTCTCCATCTTCTTCTAAGATCATATTTTATGTTTCATTTGTTCTTACCAGATAATTATGAATTATTAATTATTACACCCACCACCTTAAAAAGCAGAGGAACTTTCACAGCTATTGTAACATACAGTATCAAACTGTTGGACCCTCAGATGTGACGGTTAATGTTCTGATCTCAGACGGTTCTGAGCGGAGCTGTGCTGTCCACGCGTACCTTTAACTGCTCCACCGGACCGGCCTCAGACCGGATCGGGCTCAGACCGGATCGTAACCTCAGATCTCAGATGGAACGCGGTTCCTCGCAGGAAAGAGAGACGTATGTCCATCCAACAGATTTACTTTTGCTCCATTTTCTCTGAGCAGTGGGACGAGTGAGACTAAAGACCTGTCAGAGGGAGGCAGAGACACGGACACTCCTGGAGGACACGGCACTGACCCCAGAGACGGCCCGGTTAACCCCCCATACGTTAGATCTCACATGCCTACCGATATATCATATACTGTAAATGTAAAGATGTGAACAATATGTACATTTGGTTGTCTCAGAAGCGTCCCTGTAGGTGTTTCTGAGGCCGTGTTGTAGTTAGAGACATTGTAAAGAAAAGAGAACAAACACCAGGACGCTATTTCACGGCCTCGTCTATTACTACATATCAGAGACTGTGTCGGTCAGCGGACCCGGACCGCCGAGGGAGGCGGCGGTCGCCTGCATGGATATAAACCACCATGTCTTTATACAGGGACTCACATGTCTTTTAGAGGTAGAACATAGAGAGGACGTCCTCTGTGGAGCCGACCAGTTGGAACTCACGTGAGACAAAAAGAAAATCTTTTTTTTTTCATCAGATTGAACGTTTGAGTTTGAAGACAGTCGGCTTAGTGAGAACTCATCATCCTGTTCTGAGTTATGTATCACAACCAGTCCACCATGCAGTCATTGAGCCGTGTTGTGTTCATTTAATGCTCAACGGAAGACTTTAGTCCAGTCTATATCTCCCATTTCTATGCCTTTTACTGTGCTAAGTGTACCACATCACTGTGGGAGAGGGGCATCGGTGTGGGGGGGGGGGGAGGCCGATGGTTAGGAGGTGGGGCCGAGTGCCTTACTCGAACTAATGCAGAGCTGCTGAATGCAGAACAGATGTTACTGAGCGTGCACAACAGATGTTACTGACCGTGCACACGTATCAGCACACTGTTGAGTTGTGGAGCCGGTTTCCTTCTGACTGAACACCGAGCAGCAGTATATATATACATATATACGTATATATAATATATATACGTATATATGTATATATACACTATATATATAGTGTGTATATATATATATATAGTATATATATATATATATATATATAGTATATATACATATATATATATATACTATATATATATGTATATATGTATATATATATACTATATATATATATATATATATGTATATATATATATATATACTATATATATATATATATAGTATATATATATATATATATAGTATATATACATATATATATATATACTATATATATGTATATATAGTATATATATATATATATATAGTATATATATATATATATATATATATATATATACATATATATATATATATATATATATAGTATATATATATATATATATAGTATATATACATATATATATATATACTATATATATATATATATACTATATATATATATATATATAGTATATATACATATATATATATATACTATATATATGTATATATGTATATATATATACTATATATATATATATATATATATGTATATATATATATATACTATATATATATATAGAGAGAGAGAGAGAGAGAGTTATCCTGATGCACTCTTTTCAATGTCAGTGATCGCCCTCGTCCCCTAGTGCTTCAATGGGGACACGATGTAGCCTGTAGCATTACGTCCTCTTCTTAGAGTCCTCTGGGAGAGTGGAGCTGTGGACATGTCTCACAGTGGACCGTCAGACGAGTCTCATTTCAGCTTTATTTCTCTATTCTGTAAAGAAAACCAGTTCAGTTTGTGTTGTTGCAGAAACCCACGACTTCAGATGACCTGTGGAACACTAATGCATTGAAACGTGTGTTCCGTCACAGAGTTTTGATACCGGCAGAGTCGAGGCATGCTGCTATTAAACTGAGACACCCGACATGAAGTCACTGTCCTCCAACGTCTCTCCATTTTCATATCCGCCATTTCTCTCAACAAGATATTTGCTGTCATTAAAAATTAATCACCAGAGCACTGAGTACTGAGGTCTGTACTACGAAGCAGGGTTTAGGGGTTAGCGAGGTAATTTAAGGGTTAACCCTTCAGGGTTTTCTGTCCTACGAAGGTGGTTCACTTCTTACCGGGGTAGATCACCATGGTAACTGATGCTGAACAGCTGACCTGCTCCGGAGCAGGTTCTGTTCCAGATAAGAGATCAACTCCTATAAAAGCACCTCCTACTGACCAATCAGAGCTCGGTGAGCGGATCGTATGATAATATTACACACATATGAAGAAGTTACCGTCATAATCAGACTAAAAACAACTCAGTTTAAACTGACAGATGCAGGAAGAACAGCTGGATTCATGCTGTGGGTGTTCACCACTTTGAATTATATTTTTATATTTATTATTTGACTTGGTCTTGAGTCCGTTTCACACCGCCGGAGACGGGACGCAGCTGAAAGAAGGTTCAAATAGTCATAGACACCACGTTCTCATTGATGGGCTTGATTAGGTGTGATCCATTCATCCGTTACACTTTTAAAAGCTGTTTATATCTAGACGACTATATCTGACTTTTGAGTGTTCCGTTAAATTAATAAGTCTGTTAATTTACACATTCACACATCAGGAGTTTTTTATTTCACCAGCTGTCCTTCCTGCATCTGGCAGCTTCAACTGTTACTGTTAGTCTGATTATGTGTTTAACTTCTTCATATCTGTCTAATATAGTTTACTCTTCCTTTGTTAAATGTGTCTCTCTGCCTGTCTGTCTGCAGTCTGTAGACTTGTTCATGTCTGTGATTGGTCAGATGCTGTAAACACCTCCCCGTTCATGTGAACGCGCTCACAGCCAGACTGAGAAACTCTGGGTTGACTTACCGAGTTGATAACCAGCGTTGTAGGACCGCTTAGCGTGATCTCGGTTGTTAGAGTTAGTGAAGCCAGATAACGAGAAGATACCCTGGAGATGATGAACTGGCTTCGTAGTACAGACCTCTGGAGGACCAGAGTCAGACCAGAGTCAGACCAGAGTCAGACCAGAGTCAGACCAGAGTCCTCCAGTACTCAAAGAAAGAGAAGTTCAAAAGAATCACAGTTCATTGTGACAGTTTGACTGAATGCAGCAGGACGGCAGATCTAAGCTGTACTTGTGAACCGGTTTAGACCGACTGGTTAACTGCTTTTTGCGAGACGATGCACCTGCAGACTGGGACACTGGGACACTTGGACACTTGGACACTAGGACACTAGGAAGACCTGAGAAGTTGAACTGTGGTTGATGTGGTTTAAACCGGTTCAAGGTGTCAGCGAGGAGCTGGAGAACACGCCGTGAGGCTGGAGAACACGCCGTGAGGCTGGAGAACACGCCGTGAGGCTGGAGAACACGCCGTGAGGCTGGAGAACACGCCGTGAGGCGGGAGAACACGCCGTGAGGCTGGAGAACACGCCGTGAGGCTGGAGAACACGCCGTGAGGCGGGAGAACACGCCGTGAGGCTGGAGAACACGCCGTGAGGCGGGAGAACACGCCGTGAGGCTGGAGAACACGCCGTGAGGCTGGAGAACACGCCGTGAGGCGGGAGAACACGCCGTGAGGCTGGAGAACACGCCGTGAGGCGGGAGAACACGCCGTGAGGCTGGAGAACACGCCGTGAGGCGGGAGAACACGCCGTGAGGCTGTAGGAACGTGTTCACTGTATGTACAAATGTCAAAGTTCAGAAAAGGTGAAAGAAGATGTCCTCCAGCCCTCTGTCTCCGTCCAGGCCGTCCGTCCCCCCGTCTCCCCGTCCCCCCGCCTGCTGTGAGTGATTTTATATACAAAAAGAAAAAACCCGCTTTATTGGAACCGGTGAAGGACGGCACGTTCATGAACCCCCCCGTTGAGATCAAGTATAACTGTGTAGTGTTAACTGTGTATTATTCACCTTGTACAGCTGTATTCCTACAAATATGGTTTACTGTATCATTGATACTGTAGTTTCAAAGACGTGAACAACTATTTTTATGAAATGCGACAGTACTGATATATTACATTTTGCTAAAAAACTAAAAACTTGTTTACTGAAAGATATTCTGAGATACTGTCAAATAAACTCTTGACATGGTGTAAAATATTCACTCGTAGGCTGTTTTACTTTAAACCACCTTAAAGTGGAGACTCGAGCATCCTATGAAACAACAATAATAATCCATTTAGTTGTTTATTAAAGCAAAAATGGTAAATTTTCTAAAGTTCCAGCTTCTCAAGTGTTGCTGCTTTCGTTTTATAACATTCGAAATTAATATTTTTTGGGGTGACGGTTGGACAAAACAAGACATTTGAAGACGTAACTTTGGACTCACAATCTTTGGGATCATATTTTATCGACCAAATGATTCAACTGATGAATGAAAAAAATATATAAAATGCAAATCTAAAAGAAGAGCGAGCTCTCAGTGCTGGAGACACTGAGGTGAAAGAAACGCAAATCATTCACACATTTTCTACACATGCAGTCAGTTGAATTTGTTTTGGTTAGAAATATTTAAGTTCATAGAAAACATTTTTAAAACCCGTGTATGTTAAAGAAGAGCAAACGATACTCAGGGAAACCTCCAGTCGGTCTTAAAGGTAAAGATGAACGGTACTTACTTACTACGTTCAAAATTGGTTTATAAACTATTGGAATAACAAACTGTAAATTACATGAAAACAACCTCGAAAAAATATCAAACGCACAATACTCAAAAATTAAAGTAATCATTAGCAGCAGCCACGAGGTGAGACGATACCAGAAACAATATTCATATTAATGTTAATATTAATAACGGGTCCACATCAAGTTGAAAGTGGATTTTATTTAATAAATCAGCCTCGTATTTGTAACACTAATTTACACTCATAGGCACACTGTTGGAACAATTTTAAACCCCTTCTAGTATCTCACACAATCCCCCCTTTATCCCCCCTTCACCCCCTCCCAGATCCACGACCAGATCCACGACCAGATCCACGACCAGATCCACGACCAGATCCACGATAACGCAGATAATTAGTGTTGCAGCAGCGTTCCAGTGAAAATGACAGATAGTTAGTGGAGGTATGGATTATAATCCTTCACAGGTGGACTGACAGTCACGTCGGAATCTTTAACACACCCAATAAAAAATTTAAAAATACAAATATTTACACACTTGTGAACAAAGCCGGGACGTCATCCATAATAAAACAAGCTGTAAACATGTTGCCAGCGTCGCGTTGCTGTCTGGAGGGTTAGGCAGAGATGGTGAGCTGACGGTCAGCTGAGATGTAGACTCCTTATTCAGCTTCATTTTCTGGAGGAATGGAGGTTTCACTGTCCGGCTGCTCGTTCAGAGGAGCCTCCTGGGAAAGAAGAACAGAAACACAGAGAATGATCACAGTAAAACAGTGAATAGGTAAAGTATCCAGTTACATTCCAATTCAAAATAAGTAGTGTCTACGAGGTTAAAGGTCATGTTGTTTGCTCACCTTAACATGTTTGTAGACTCCCATCTGGAAACGGCAGCAAACAACATCAACCAAGAATCCCACCACACCGTGGAGCATCCCTGCAAATCAGACAAAGATCCGTTTAACTGCAGCCGCTGATGCTCATTTTACAGTCTGAACGTCTGGACGCCTGGACGTCTGAACGCCTGGACGTCTGAACATATGGACGTCTGCACATCTGAACATCTGAACGACGTCTGAACGTCTGAGCGTCTGCCCTCACCAGCAGAATCACTCCTCTACTATTGAAACTTGGACCCTGCCAGTACCTCCATCATCTCCTCCCGTTACCTTTAGTCATTCTGTGAGAACACCTACCTGGCTATTCAGTTTTAAAGGTGATTTGCTGGAGTAGATGAGAAGATTAGAGGACAGTAAATGTCTTAAGTCCTGCTTTAGGTGGTAAACAAACGGAGGCTTGGGCAAACACACATACATCTAGATTTTAAAAATTGCATTACCATGCACAACTAACTATAGAGTGATATTGTGCTTTTAGCTGACGTGTGTCTCCTCACTGTGTTGAGCGATGCTCCTTCATGTCTATGTAGAGCGAGCACAAGCGCCAGCAACAGGACGCTGACTTTAGGTGACTTAACGGACATTTCTGATTCTTACAAACAGTCCCTTTAAGTCTCTGCAAGTTGATTTTCATACTAATAATATATAACAAATGAAAAGCACTCAACGGCTGCCCAGAGGTCAGGAAAGCAATGTGAATATTAACAGCAGCAATTTAGCGAGCCGTATTTAAAGTACAGGCTAAAACATGACAAAGCTCCAGTGTGTTCCTTTAATCTGGAACACTACTGATGAGTTTATCTACCTGTTGTAGAGAATACGCCTCCGATGATGCCACAGAGTCGGACCAGAAACTGCCAGAGAGGCATGTGCTGCTCGGTGACTCGGACCATCAGTGAGCTGATATCGTATTTCATAAAGATCCCTGAGACTCCGTGGCTGCCTGCAGCGTGGTTGATCACTCGTTCCTGCAGAGCATGAAGAGGAATACTAAACATATATACACCGATACACAGATAGAATACTACACAAACATAACGAGATGTACACCGTCTGTCACCTACCCGCTCTGTGACGGAGTACTGGTGTGTGTCTGCTGAGACCTGGTAGGTGTTCAGTTTGGTCGGCACGATGGTGATGAAGTACTGAAACATGTGGTTAGCTGGAGATAATAATAATAATAATAATGTTAGCTCAGTGGAAAGACAGAAATTAGGATAAAAAGTGATTCATGTTTGACAACGCAGGCGTACATTCAGGAGAGACTTTCTCTGTGCCGTCCAGAGGGCTGATGATCCCGGGGATCACTTCTCCAAAGGACAGGTGGTCGATCCGGTGAGAGAAGTTATACGCTGGGACACAAATCAAAACAATTCATAATCATCAAGTGAATGAAACTGCAACCACAGTTTTAATGTACAGAGTGAATATCATCACCATGTTACCAAAGTATGACAACATTCGTTGAGTGGACATGTGTAGATATATATATCTATATACTCATATACTCACTGTCATGGCTGACGAGTGCAGCTAGATGGGCGTGGCCTCTGGGATGTGGGATGGACCTGAGCAGGATGAAGAGGTTTAATCTCTAAGGGTCCTTCCAGATCTCAGACTGCAGCTGCTCTTACAGAGTACGTACTGTTGTATGCAGTATACATACAACTGGGACAAACTACTTCATCATAACATTGTGAACGTTTGTGGGTCAGAACAGCCAGAACATCCTGCTGGTTTACATCCTGCAGAATGTGACCGGATGTAGCAGGACATCCTGCTGGTTTACATCCTGCAGAATGTGACCGGATGTAGCAGGACATCCTGCTGGTTCACATCCTGCAGAATGTGACCAGATGTAGCAGGACATCCTGCTGGTTCACATCCTGCAGAATGTGACCGGATGTAGCAGGACATCCTGCTGGTTTACATCCTGCAGAATGTGACCAGATGTAGCAGGACATCCTGCTGGTTTACATCCTGCAGAATGTGACCAGATGTAGCAGGACATCCTGCTGGTTCACATCCTGCAGAATGTGACCAGATGTAGCAGGACATCCTGCTGGTTCACATCCTGCAGAATGTGACCAGATGTAGCAGGACATCCTGCTGGTTTACATCCTGCAGAATGTGACCAGATGTAGCAGGACATCCTGCTGGTTTACATCCTGCAGAATGTGACCAGATGTAGCAGGACATCCTGCTGGTTTACATCCTGCAGAATGTGACCAGATGTAGCAGGACATCCTGCTGGTTTACATCCTGCAGAATGTGACCAGATGTAGCAGGACATCCTGCTGGTTCACATCCTGCAGAATGTGACCAGATGTAGCAGGACATCCTGCTGGTTCACATCCTGCAGAATGTGACCAGATGTAGCAGGACATCCTGCTGGTTTACATCCTGCAGAATGTGACCAGATGTAGCAGGACATCCTGCTGGTTTACATCCTGCAGAATGTGACCAGATGTAGCAGGACATCCTGCTGGTTCACATCCTGCAGAATGTGACCGGATGTAGCAGGACATCCTGCTGGTTCACATCCTGCAGAATGTGACCAGATGTAGCAGATCATCCTGCTGGTTCACATCCTGCAGAATGTGACCGGATGTAGCAGATCATCCTGCTGGTTTACATCCTGCAGAATGTGACCGGATGTAGCAGGACATCCTGCTGGTTCACATCCTGCAGAATGTGACCAGATGTAGCAGGACATCCTGCTGGTTCACATCCTGCAGAATGTGACCAGATGTAGCAGGACATCCTGCTGGTTCACATCCTGCAGAATGTGACCGGATGTAGCAGATCATCCTGCTGGTTCACATCCTGCAGAATGTGACCAGATGTAGCAGGACATCCTGCTGGTTCACATCCTGCAGAATGTGACCAGATGTAGCAGGACATCCTGCTGGTTCACATCCTGCAGAATGTGACCGGATGTAGCAGATCATCCTGCTGGTTCACATCCTGCAGAATGTGACCAGATGTAGCAGATCATCCTGCTGGTTTACATCCTGCAGAATGTGACCGGATGTAGCAGGACATCCTGGTACTTTTGGGCTTGCTGCATTGACATACTGTGTATTGGGACATACTAGATATTTTTCTGCCGTACTAGACAGTACAGTAGTATGAGTATGAGTAATGGAACACACAGTGTGTGTTACAGCCGTGTACTGTAGATACATACTTGCCAACGGTAACATGGAAGTTTCCCGCCACCTTGTTGACGTACAGGTGTCCGTGTATCCTGCAGGCACTGAGGGTAGTGGTGCCGTCCTCACTACGGGGGGGGAGAAGGAGCAACACAATGGTTTGAACAGGTTTGAACACTCTCTTGTTTATATTTGTAATCCTATTTTAATAACCATCTCTCAGTTCCAAAGAGTTGATGTTGAGGATGTTTAGGACCTTTTAGGCTGAGCAGGAGGAGCTTCTTTAATGGCAGCCTTGAAGATGACGTCCTGGAGAGCGTGCTCCACCCGGAGACGCTCCTGGATGTGCAGTAGTGTCCTAACAGAGAGAGGGACGGAGACATGAAGGAGACAAAAACTCACTTGGAATGAGATAAAAAAATAAAAACAATCACAATGGATGAAACAGTATTTTAAATTTGAGAAAAGGAAGCTTTCATCATACAGTAAACTTTACCAGCTTGTTTGCTCTACACATCAGGTAACATGTATTTCCTGCTCTGCTAGGCTACCGTTAGTCTGCTGATCTGTGAATACTGTATGAAGACGAGAGTTTTCCTCTCCTGCCACCGTGGCAACAGTTCTACCGGACACTCAGTTCTAAAAGCTACGCTTCAGAACTACTAGAAATACTCGGTCATCGGTACCTGACATTAGAAATATGGAATATCATATCATTAATCATTGCCTATTTTTACCTGAAGGATTGTTTTTTTATAATAATATTTATTAACATATGAGAAACCTGTTTGCCATGATGACCTGATATTTGAACCTGCCAGTCAACATGTACTCTGTATCTGACAGGTGGAAGGTCTCTTTCCTGAGAGACGCTGGGATGTTTATGTCACTGACAACTGAATTTAGATGTAATGTAAATGACAGAGCTGAATAATGCTGAATGAAAATGCTCCTGTATTCCTTCAGGGAGGGTTCATATATACATGTTAAGAGGTGTAACTGTTATTCTTACATGTGCCATAACCTCTGCTCTGGAGAGAGCTCAAAGTTGACCTGAAATGTGACAAAACACAGATAATTAACTTTACTGCTGTTACACAGAGAGAATATAGAATCTGTTTTAAATAAGCTGTGACTGCTCAGTGAAGGCGCTGCTCGTACTCACTGGTTCATATTTTAAACCATCAGAAGCGACCATGTTCTCTGCCAGATCCAGAACATCTGCTCCGATATCTGCAGTCACATATAGAAACATCCTTCCTCATTCTCTCTCTCTGCAGCTGGAATACTAATGAATATCACAGCTTCTGTTGGTACTTACATTGACATCTCATGGCCACCGTGATGTCAACATTTATCCTCAGCTTACTGGAAGAGAAGAGAAGATGCAGTTAGGAGACAAACACACTGGACTGAAGCACAATGATCATCTCCTCTTCATCTCCTCTTTACCTGCTGAAGTCTTTGTCCACCTCATACTCATACTTCATCCAGGTGTTTCTGTACACGAAGAACTCCAGGAAGGCGAGGACAGCCATGAGAGTGAAAGCTATCAGAGACACTGGAGAGACAGAGAGAGACAGAGAGAGACAGAGAGGGCATCAGAATGAGGTGTAACCTTATATAAAGGATGCTACCTGAGTCTACCTGAGTCTACCTGTGGTTGACCTGTGTGGGTTACCTACCTGTCCCCCCGCTGGCTGTGGACTCCACGTAGCTCTCGGGGACTTTAGGGAAAGCGTCCAGCTCCTTGACCAGACCCAGAGCCTTCTTCTTAGTCAGTCTCCTCATGGTGCCAGAGAGCAGAGACTCACTACCTCATTAAGAGAGACTAACTCACAGACCTGGAGGTTCTAGCAGCTCGTTGATGTTCAGTTCTCTGGTCGATGTGAAACCTTCTGCTCCTCTTCAGCTCCTCTTCTGCTCCTCTTCAGCTCCTCTTCTGCTCCTCTTCTGCTCCTCTTCTGCTCCTCTTCTGCTCCTCTTCAGCTCCTCTTCTGCTCCTCTTCAGCTCCTCTTCTGCTCCTCTTCAGCTCCTCTTCTGCTCCTCTTCAGCTCCTCTTCTGCTCCTCTTCTGCTCCTCTTCTGCTCCTCTTCAGCTCCTCTTCTGCTCCTCTTCAGCTCCTCTTCTGCTCCTCTTCTGCTCCTCTTCTGCTCCTCTTCAGCTCCTCTTCAGCTCCTCTTCAGCTCCTCTTCAGCTCCTCTTCTGCTCCTCTTCAGCTCCTCTTCAGCTCCTCTTCAGCTCCTCTTCAGCTCCTCTTCTGCTCCTCTTCTGCTCCTCTTCAGCTCCTCTTCAGCTCCTCTTCTGCTCCTCTTCTGCTCCTCTTCAGCTCCTCTTCAGCTCCTCTTCTGCTCCTCTTCAGCTCCTCTTCAGCTCCTCTTCTGCTCCTCTTCTGCTCCTCTTCAGCTCCTCTTCAGCTCCTCTTCTGCTCCTCTTCTGCTCCTCTTCAGCTCCTCTTCAGCTCCTCTTCTGCTCCTCTTCAGCTCCTCTTCTGCTCCTCTTCTGCTCCTCTTCTGCTCCTCTTCAGCTCCTCTTCAGCTCCTCTTCTCTCTGCTGACGATGAACATCACAGCTGCTAGCATGTTAGCAACACAGCTAACACTTCATGCTAATTTAGCTAAGCTAGGTAGCTAGCCTGCCTCCGGATGCTGCTCTGAGTGATGAGAGAAGTCGTAACTGAGCCGTCAGCTCAGTCTTCAGTTAAAGAGTTGATCTCCACAGTGAAACATCAAGAAACAACAAACAGGTGAGTTACCTCAGAGAGCAGCTGTTAGCTGTTAGCTGTTAGCTGAAGCAGTTTGACCTGATAGTCTGGAATATAGGGTGCGTTCCAAAGCTCTTAATTTTCGTTTCCTCGCTCCTCGATCCTCGCTTGAACCGGAAGTTGTTCTGGTGCGCCATTTTGAAGATCGTTCCAAAGCCCTTATTTGTGCATCGAGGAGCGAGGATCGAGGATCGAGGAGGCTTGCCGGAGGAGCTATGAGCGAGGATACACCAGTGTATCCTGCACGGAAGTCTTTTACCGACCGACACGCCCCCTTATTGGATATCAGTTACTGATTGGACGCTGCTGCTGATAGACACGCCCCCTTATTGGATATCAGTTACTGATTGGATGTTGCTGCCGATCAGACTGATCTGATAACTTTACCTCTCAACATCACTGGAGTTTCATACCGGAGTGAAGACAGATCACAGATTAAACGTTTTATAGTTTAGTTGTCTTCTGATTCACTATCTAGTTCAAATCTGTGTTAACTGAAGCTCTGAGCTGCAGCAGAAGGACCTGCAGTATCTCTGCTTCACACACCGTCAGTGAAGCAGCCTGACAGTCAGAGAGGTTTATAAAACCTGACAAACTGACTTAAAATAACTCTGCATTTATTTGAATGATTTGTCTTTTCATGATCTGTTATTTCCCCCGTTAACTTTTATTAATGAAACTATTAAAGTCAGAGAGAAGGAGAGTCTGTCTGTCAGCAACAAACACCTTTTACATCATTTATCCTCATTCAGTCACATGAGGCTGATGATTCCTGAACGTCGGGTTTGATATGAGTTACATCATTTACATTTTCCCTTTAGCCTAATAAATAATGTCCAGTGTTCAAAAAACACCATAGTCATATTCTGGGTTATGAAATAATTAACTCACAATCAGAATATCAATAACTACAGACTCTAATAATGAATCAATAATATAAAGTTATTGTGCCAGTAGAGATGGTTCCTGGTCCTCTAAGCAGGACTCAGTAGAGATACAGACTGCAGCTTGCACTTGTCTTTATTAGTATTACTACAGTTCAGACACAAACAGCTGTTAAAGCTGACTGACAGCTGATCCAGTTGTGATCAGCTGCTGCTGTCATCAGAAACGGACGTCGCTTCACGTGACGCTTCAGAGGAAACGACCGTCCCATGTCGCTTAAATCGTATTTCCTCGTTTCCTCTCTCCTCGCATGGTTTCCTTGCGTCTCTCCATGCTTCCCTGGTGGGAGGGACTAAGACGCAAGGATGAGACGCAAGTGAGGGAAACAGGGATGCAATTAAGAGCTTTGGCATGCAGCCATAGACGTCTCTTCTTTAGACTCAGCGCCCTCTGGAGGAGAGGAGCAGCTCAGCGCCCTCTGGAGGAGAGGAGCCCTCTGGAGGAGAGGAGCAGCTCAGCGCCCTCTGGTGGAGAGGAGCAGCTCAGCGCCCTCTGGAGGAGAGGAGCCCTCTGGTGGAGAGGAGCGGCTCGGCGCCCTCTGGAGGAGAGGAGCAGCTCAGCGCCCTCTGGAGGAGAGGAGCAGCTCAGCGCCCTCTGGAGGAGAGGAGCCCTCTGGAGGAGAGGAGCAGCTCAGCGCCCTCTGGTGGAGAGGAGCGGCTCAGCGCCCTCTGGAGGAGAGGAGCAGCTCAGCGCCCTCTGGTGGAGAGGAGCGGCTCGGCGCCCTCTGGAGGAGAGGAGCGGCTCAGCGCCCTCAGGTGGAGAGGAGCGGCTCAGCGCCCTCTGGAGGAGAGGAGCAGCTCAGCGCCCTCTGGAGGAGAGGAGCGACTCGGCGCCCTCTGGAGGAGAGGAGCGGCTCGGCGCCCTCTGGTGGAGAGGAGCAGCTCAGCGCCCTCTGGAGGAGAGGAGCGGCTCGGCGCCCTCTGGAGGAGGCGCCCTCTGGTGGAGAGGAGCAGCTCAGCGCCCTCTGGAGGAGAGGAGCGGCTCGGCGCCCTCTGGAGGAGAGGAGCGGCTCAGGCTCAGCGCCCTCTGGAGGAGAGGAGCAGCTCAGCGCCCTCTGGTGGAGAGGAGCAGCTCAGCGCCCTCTGGAGGAGAGGAGCGGCTCAGGCTCAGCGCCCTCTGGAGGAGAGGAGCGGCTCGGCGCCCTCTGGAGGAGAGGAGCGGCTCAGGCTCAGCGCCCTCTGGAGGAGAGGAGCGACTCGGCGCCCTCTGGAGGAGAGGAGCGACTCAGCGCCCTCTGGAGGAGAGGAGCGACTCAGCGCCCTCTGGAGGAGAGGAGCGACTCAGCGCCCTCTGGAGGAGAGGAGCAGCTCAGCGCCCTCAGGTGGAGAGGAGCGGCTCAGCGCCCTCTGGAGGAGAGGAGCAGCTCAGCGCCCTCAGGTGGAGAGGAGCAGCTCAGCGCCCTCAGGTGGAGAGGAGCGGCTCAGCGCCCTCTGGAGGAGAGGAGCAGCTCAGCGCCCTCTGGTGGAGAGGAGCGGCTCAGCGCCCTCTGGTGGAGAGGAGCGGCTCACAGTTTAACATGACATTAATAAGATTAAAACTGACACTATGCTGTAGATACTGTCACAGAAGACCATGAAGAGTCTGGTCTAGTTAAATTGCTGTTTGCTAACTTGTAAAAGCTTTGGGTCCAGTCAGGACCATGGATGTATTAACAGAACCAGGAACCACTAAACCCCTCCAGGTTGTCTGTGTGGTAACATTGATAAGAAATAACCTTGTTATTTGATTATTTGTTAATAGCCACAGCTGAAAACACTGAGAACACACTGACAACAAATATAATATCAATATCATGAGCAATACCACATTTTCCATTCCCATGTGCAATATCACTCCTTTTCTGTTCGTTTTTTTTAGCTTACTTTCTCTTTTTTATTTGACGCCGGAGTTTTGGTCGGAGACGATAACGTTTCTCTCTGCGGAGCCCCGTCACTTCACAAGACACGGGAAACCTCTGTTGGTCTGGAGGAGCTGCAGCAGTTATTTCTGCACAAACGTCCACTGTACATTCACTAGATATTACTCATTTTACTAAATATATCTTAATTAATTGTTATTCTATTAGGCTCTGGTGCTAGAAACAGTACTTTTTATTTTTTCAAAATTACAACAAAATTACAAGTTCACGTGTATAAAATAAAAAGTACTGTTTCTAGCACCAGCGCCTAAAAGAATAACAATGAAGTAAGATACATTTAGTAAAATGAGTAAATAAGATCGGTAAAATAAAAAAGGTAAAGTAAAAAACAGAAAAGAAATAATATTGCACATGAGAATGTAAAAAGTAGTATTACACATGATATTGATATTATAGTTGTCCTCAGTGTTCGGTGTTTTCAGCTGTCCTTCCTGCAGAAGGCTGATGAGTTATATAGTCTGATGACCGCTGGTAGGAGAGACCTCCTGTGGCGTTCTGTGGTCCACCTCAGTGGTCTCAGTCTACGGCTGAAGGTGCCCCTGTATGACTCCAGTGTGGCGTGCAGAGGAGGATTATCTTATCTGATCTTATCTGATCTGATCTGATCTGATCTGATCTGATCTGATCTTAGGTGCAGCAGCTCCTATATTCAATATCGAGGCCCCATCTCACAAAATGTAGATTTACTACCTTAAATATTTCAGGTGATATCGTGCTCATATTTGTAAATAAATTCGTGTTTTTGCTTTAGTCAGATTGACCTGCTGGGGGACCCGGGGGTCCGCCTGGCCCTCATTAACAACCTGTCCCCCCCTTGTCTGTTCATTATGTACAGTAGATTACAGTATGATGGAGTATCTGTTCATTGTGTACAGTATTCTACAGTATGATGGAGTATCTGTTCATTGTGTACAGTAGACTACAGTATGATGGAGTATCTGTTCATTGTGTACAGTATTCTACAGTATGATGGAGTATCTGTTCATTGTGTACAGTAGACTACAGTATGATGGAGTATCTGTTCATTGTGTACAGTATTCTACAGTATGATGGAGTATCTGTTCATTGTGTACAGTATTCTACAGTATGATGGAGTATCTGTTCATTGTGTACAGTAGACTACAGTATGATGGAGTATCTGTTCATTGTGTACAGTAGATTACAGTATGATGGAGTATCTGTTCATTGTGTACAGTATTCTACAGTATGATGGAGTATCTGTTCATTGTGTACAGTATTCTACAGTATGATGGAGTATCTGTTCATTGTGTACAGTAGACTACAGTATGATGGAGTATCTGTTCATTGTGTACAGTAGATTACAGTATGATGGAGTATCTGTTCATTGTGTACAGTATTCTACAGTATGATGGAGTATCTGTTCATTGTGTACAGTAGATTACAGTATGATGGAGTATCTGTTCATTGTGTACAGTAGATTACAGTATGATGGAGTATCTGTTCATTGTGTACAGTAGATTACAGTATGATGGAGTATCTGTTCATTGTGTACAGTAGACTACAGTATGATGGAGTATCTGTTCATTGTGTACAGTAGATTACAGTATGATGGAGTATCTGTTCATTGTGTACAGTAGACTACAGTATGATGGAGTATCTGTTCATTGTGTACAGTAGATTACAGTATGATGGAGTATCTGTTCATTGTGTACAGTAGACTACAGTATGATGGAGTATCTGTTCATTGTGTACAGTAGACTACAGTATGATGGAGTATCTGTTCATTGTGTACAGTAGACTACAGTATGATGGAGTATCTGTATGTTGTTTTTTCTGGTGACAGCCTCGGAGTGAATGCTCAGACCTTTCCTGAAGGTTTTCAGGACTTTATGACTTTTCAACGATATTTTGCTTACAGAGTCCATATTTCCAAACACAGTTTGAATTAATCACGTTACCATAAACCAGTTCCCCCATTGTGATCTTTGGGCTTTTGGGTACGACGGTACCAGAGCTTTAGCCAGCATAGCCCCGTTGGTATTTCAGCCTTTAATCTACTTTATTTATTGCCTTGATGTCTACATGTTGAGGGCCTACACCAGCCTGCACCAGCCTACACCTTCCTACACCAGCCTGGTCATTTAACATATGTTGTTTAAAATGTAATATCTTTCTCTTTGCATCTCAATTTTATTAAATGTATTCAGTTTTTTTCATTTTATAAAATGTTGCAATAACACAGCTGTAACTCACACTTAAAAAAGCCAGATCAAAGGACACCGTATGTCAAAGATATTGTTCATAAACTTGAGCCAAAAACATTTTTCAAGACGCAATCCCATGTCTCACATTAACTTCGAGTTAAAGGGAAAATTATTCCATTGGATTTTGGACAGTAGAGTCATACAATTATTATTTTTTATTATTATTATTATTATTATGGAGCATTGTCAACATTTTATCACTATACTCTGTCTGTGCTTTTAAAAGGACAACATTTTTCAAATCCACAAATGAAAACTGAGATGTAAAAATATGACAAATAACAAATGAAGGACATTTTAAGATGAATTTCCCTTTTACATCAAAACTGCATCTTTAATGGAGAGAAAGGAGTTGTTGGGTCCATTTCCAGCTCTCGTATCAAAGAGCCTCCGTCCTCATGTGTCCTTGAATAGTTTGCTGAATCACAGACGATTAAAGTTCTCCTTGACTTCCCTGCGATGGAGGCGGCAAACAAAGAGAGCATTTCTTGGCAGGGATCAGTAAAGTATCAGATTAAATGCTGCTGAAAAACATTAATGAATGCATTAACAAACATATTTTCTGGTTTTAACAGAGGCTCATAGAATAACAATGCTGCAATATGATACTGTTGTAATAGTAAGACAACAGTAGTAACTACTCACAAACCCTAACTACTTTTATTCAGGTTGAGACGATCATTCACTTTTGTCTTTCAAAACATAAACATAAATCATGAGATTTCTTCCTTCAGTCAACAACAAAACAATTCTAGATGCTTCTAATCACATAATGAGTGAAGGCTTTTGCTCAGGTTTACTGTCAGTATCCTATAGATATACAGTACATCTATAGTGAGATACCACTTCAAGTATAATCTGCATTATTTTAGTGCTGTGCAGGCAAAGGACAAATAAGCATGCCAACAAAAACCCAGCGTCCTCACTGACAGTTCATAGCCACACCTAACATCAAGGTTATGACGCTCTTCCCAACAGAAAAGTCAGCAGATATTGTAGAGGCCAACACAAACTCAAATATACAACATGACCTCCTGCTCAAATAGTTTGAAGGTTGAAGCTCGAGGCTGAAATCCATTCACACAACGCTCGCTCTATTCTGCAGGTACAGAGTCCGGACCCTCGTCCAGTAGGACGGCTGTCTCTGGGACGTCGGAGGTGGGCGTGTCCGGCGGCTCTTGAGAGAGATCTTCAGAGCATCGGCTCACAGTGGGTGAGATCACATCTGGACTTGTGTCACAGGACTCTGTGCTCTGCTCCGAGGTGGCTGTTGTAATTCTTGTGGCAGCACTGCGGGGAACTGGGTCGAACTCATCATCGTCGTCCTCCAGGACGGGTGACTCATGGATATCTGACAGAAAAACAGAGATATCTTTACTTTAGACAAGCTGATTTAGGGACGTTAACTGTGGTTATAAAATGATGAAGAAGATGTCTAACTCACTGCTGAAAGCTTCCGGGTACTGCTTAGCAATCTTCCCTTTAAGTGTCCTGGAGAAGCAGAGGAGGCCAATAATCAGAGGTTGACTGTGTGATTGTGTTAGGATGACCAGATCCCAACAAACTAAATGTGGGACAAATGTGGGACACGTTACCAAGGCTGAGAGGAAGTCTACAATTTAGATATACTGTCTATCTAACTTAAATAATAAACATTTATATTCTGCCCCTTATCTCCTAACATGTTAATGCGTTAATGCTTTAATGCTTCCAGAGATCGGCACGTCTCTTTTTGAGTCTTGTGAGACTCATATGAACTGAGTCTCTTCATGTCGTATTCCCCCTCAGTGTGAAATATAACAATATCTCACTAAAAACTCTGAGAATCTCCGTCCACCTTCTTATAAATACTTCTAAGTAGTTTTCACAGTCTTCGTTGTAGCTGTTCTTCCTTTTCTTTGTGCTAGTTTACATCATATTCCTCCTAAATCTGCAGAGTTTCGGACTTTTTGATGACTCACAATTTTTCTCCGTTGGGCGTAGCGCAGCGAAGACGGTGAAATGTGAACCTGAACTTGACCAACGTGTGCCAAGTTTGACAGCAAACACAGCACCGTGATGATGACAGCCTTACTGCTTTCTATCCAGCCGTTGGATGAAAGACAGAATTTAGAACAGCATCTGTCCTGCAGCGGTTTGACTTTTGAAAACTAGAGTCGATGAAAATGTGGGACATCGTCTCAATATGTGGGACGTGGGACAATAAGGGATAGAAATGCTGTAAAGTGGGACACCTGGTCACCCTAGATTGTGTGTGTGTGTGTGTTTGCAATGGGGAGAGTAGTGACTTACCTGATCCTCCTGAAGACGCTGTCCAGATCTTTCTTCATCTCCACCAGGGTGCGAGTGTGGAGTAGGAAGCGTTCGTTCATCTGCTGCAGTCTCACGTTGGACAGCCCGTTGAAGTTGATCAGCATCTCGTTGGTTTTCTCAAAGCGGTCAAGCCTGTTTTAACAATCAGTCAGCAAAGCAACAAACATCTTCAGGTGCCAGTTTATAAGGCAGATATCAGCATCACTGTCATATGTAAGGGAAGTGACCTGCACCAAACAGCACATTCATTTTATATGTAGTAGTGAGAAGAAGCAGACTGATCACAGATCACGACACTCACATGTGTCTCTGAGCCTGGATGATGGCGTTCACGTCCTCAGAGTTGACCATGCTCAGCATCCGGTTACAGAACACTCCAGATGCGGTCGGCTCCACCATGATGAAGATCAACAGCTGCAGACACAAAGCGCCATTTAGAAATGAGAGTAACAGTATAATATAATATAATATTCTCAACAACACAAGCATTGAAACCACGAGCCCAGAAAGAAAGCTTAATGATGGAGCTAATGGACCCAGTCAGTTATTCAGAACCGAGTCAACTGGTAAGATCCAGAGACTCTGATCATCTTCTACAGGGAAGCTCAAACCCGGTTGTTAACCCTCCTGTTGTCTTCCCGTCGACCATGCAACTTCTGTTTACAAATTGACCTGGTCTGGTTAGACTGTTTTTAAAGCATACATTATAAATTATCACCCAATTCTGTATTACACCTTTTTGGCCAACTTCATTCCAACTCATTACCACAAGTTTTACACTTTTTTAAGAATTCATGGTCAATTAACTTAATTTATATGAAATTAAACCTCTTTTTTTTAGGAAAAAATGCAGAAATTATGAATTATTTGGACTATACTCAAAATTGGAGGAATAATGTTGATGGATTATCACAGACCGGTAGATGTCAAAGTTTAGTCAGAATATTACAATTATTATAATATAAAAACATGTTTAATGACAGAGTGACACGTTGCACCACCGGGACACCACCGGGACACCACCGGGACATCACCGGGACACCACAGGGACATCACCGGGACACCACAGGGACACCACCGGGACACCACCGGGACACCACCGGGACACCACCGGGACACCACCGGGACACCACCGGGACACCACCGGGACACCACCGGGACACCACAGGGACATCACCGGGACACCACAGGGACATCACCGGGACACCACAGGGACACCACCGGGACACCACCGGGACACCACCGGGACACCACCGGGACACCACCGGGACACCACAGGGACATCACCGGGACACCACAGGGACACCACAGGGACACCACCGGGACATCACCGGGACACCACCGGGACACCACCGGGACACCACCGGGACATCACCGGGACACCACAGGGACACCACCGGGACACCACAGGGACACCACCGGGACACCACAGGGACATCACCGGGACACCACAGGGACATCACCGGGACACCACAGGGACACCACCGGGACACCACCGGGACACCACAGGGACACCACAGGGACACCACCGGGACACCACAGGGACACCACAGGGACATCACCGGGACACCACCGGGACACCACCGGGACACCACCGGGACACCACAGGGACACCACCGGGACACCACAGGGACATCACCGGGACACCACAGGGACATCACCGGGACACCACAGGGACACCACAGGGACACCACAGGGACACCACCGGGACACCACAGGGACACCACCGGGACACCACCGGGACATCACCGGGACACCACAGGGACATCACCGGGACATCACCGGGACACCACAGGGACACCACCGGGACACCACAGGGACACCACCGGGACACCACCGGGACACCACAGGGACACCACCGGGACACCACAGGGACATCACCGGGACACCACAGGGACACCACCGGGACACCACCGGGACACCACCGGGACACCACAGGGACACCACCGGGACACCACAGGGACATCACCGGGACACCACAGGGACACCACCGGGACACCACCGGGACACCACAGGGACACCACCGGGACACCACAGGGACACCACCGGGACACCACAGGGACACCACAGGGACACCACCGGGACACCACAGGGACACCACAGGGACATCACCGGGACACCACCGGGACACCACCGGGACACCACCGGGACACCACAGGGACACCACCGGGACACCACAGGGACATCACCGGGACACCACAGGGACATCACCGGGACACCACAGGGACACCACAGGGACACCACAGGGACACCACCGGGACACCACAGGGACACCACCGGGACACCACCGGGACATCACCGGGACACCACAGGGACATCACCGGGACATCACCGGGACACCACAGGGACACCACCGGGACACCACAGGGACACCACCGGGACACCACCGGGACACCACAGGGACACCACCGGGACACCACAGGGACACCACCGGGACACCACAGGGACATCACCGGGACACCACAGGGACACCACCGGGACACCACAGGGACACCACCGGGACACCACCGGGACACCACAGGGACACCACCGGGACACCACAGGGACACCACCGGGACACCACCGGGACACCACAGGTGCTATCATTTAGAATAAAATACCCATCATGCAACGAAAGTAGTGGTCATTATTTATTTTTGCAGAGACCATATAAGGGAACCATCACTGTTATTTAAAGACCTTTATATTTATATAATATAATATATGAATTAATATATATGATATTTATGATATAATGAAGTCTGAAGACACCAGGAGGGTTCAGTTCCTCTGTGGTGTTTTAATGCTGCATGTTTAGATGATGAACTTCATGAACTCTGTTAGCATGCTGACGATCCGCTGGTTCTACCGGCACCGGCACCGTTAACCGGTAACCTGACTGAGCGAAGCAACAATAATCACATTAGTTACCTGAGCTCCCTCCGTGGATGTCTGCTCGACCTCTGGTTGTTTGAATATCAGATCTGAACCTCTAACAGCCTCTAACCCTCTCAGACCTCTCAGACCTCTGAGCCTCTCAGACCTCAGACCTCAGAGCCTCAGAGCCTCAGAGCCTCTAACCCTCACAGAGCCTCTCAGACAGACCTCAGACCTCAGACCTCTGAACCTCTGAGCCTCTAACAGCTGCTGGAAAACAATAACAAAGCACTTCCGTGTTTGTTTTTATACTTCCGGTCATAGGACCACCGTTTCCGGTGTTTTTTGTTCTTCTTCTTCGTTTGTGATTTGCGGCAGACTAGACGCAGCAGAGGCGTGTTGCTGCCCTCCACAGGTCACCGGTAGATCGCTGTTCTTTCATGTTTCTTTCTTTTCTTTATTTAAAACTGCGCAAATTACAAATATACATTATTACCAAATCTAATCTGATTATATCAAAGTTTTTCAAAGGTAGAATTATACAATTAAAATAACAACGCAAATTTATTTTATTTATTTTATTTATTTTATTTATTTTATTTATTTTATTTATTTTATTTATAAAATTATGAAAAAATATGCATTTGTGTAATAAATAAATAAATTTATATATAAATGGATTTATCTATAAAATGTATGTTTATTTTTTTTAAACAAATGCATATTTTTTAGATAAATGCATACGTCTGCCCCGGATAATGGACAGACTATAATACTGCAACAGTTAACAAATTGCTTGACATGTACAGGTGTTAACTTTGTGCATTATTTTAAATATATCTATCTATAATCACTTTGAAAATATTATGTATAATGAAAATATAAAGTAATATAAAAAGTTAGTGTTACGTTTAACGTTTTATGAACAACCCTTATTTCTTTGTTTAAATCTCAAGCAAAGTGATTACAGTGTTATTAAAATAAAGTAAGGTAAGTAGTGTGATGTACATGTGAACAAAATGCTCACTTTTGAATCTAGTGTAGTCGTATAATTAATAAAAGTCTTATGCAGACATCTCCTGTAGAAACCAGGACAGACTGATGAGTCTGATCAGATGGTCTGCAGTATGTTGTTAATTCACTTTAACCTTTCCCTTACACTATCTTGCATCACACGTTAATACTTACATGATATAGTATGTCACTGCCATGAAAGAAGGTCTTTTCGAGAAAATAAAGTAAATCATTTCTAACTTTGTGGTTAGCTGAATTTGAGTTCACTTTTATCCACTTACCCATCTTATACCATACCATTAAGATATTATTCATACCAATAAATCCAGTAACTCCATACTTCAAGAAAACTCACAAAATTACTTTTATTAAGGGACAAGTAAAAAAAGTACATGATTTATAAAAAATACAAAACCGCTTTGTCTAACTTGTAAGCTAAGTAAATGCATAGCAACAATACATGCAAGTCTACAGTTATTTATCCTACAACTCTGTAGCGTTATTAAGCTACAGACTAAAAGGGGAAAAGTACAGTTTGGTTGCAATCTATCATTCGTTTCAGTCTACATGATACAGATCCAAAGTGATGGTACAGAATAAGTTAGGTTGCACGCAACTCAACTGATGAGCAAATAAATACTTAACAACATTTCACAAATATTGACAACCAGTAATTCAACGCTATGTGAAACAAAGCCTGTGTGAGAATTACATTCGATTTCTGAAGTACAAAACCGTTCTACGTTTAAGCTAGAGATGAAAAGAATTCATAGTATTACACTTCTATGTGGGGATGCAGTGATACAAATAAATATGAAATAAATAAATAATGAAACCGTTATATAAGAGCCATAAGACTCACCCAACCCCGTATGTACATAACACACCCTCTGCTCCCGACTACAACATCACATGTATGAAATTTCATCTTAGTGTTCTGTTTAAAATACCATAAACATACATACAAATGACCTCGGACAAGCACAAGTGTCCATGGAAAACCTGCATTGATTTGACATTGGGTGAATTTCAATGTGCTTTGGCTTACGTTTGATAAATAAAGTAATATTAGGCTATATATCACAACACATTTGTGGTATATAAGAGGCAATGGCATAGAATTTCAACTTGTATAAAGTGTTTTAGCTATACTGACCCAGGAATGACGGGAATCACTGATATTGATATTGCTGAATGACTATAGACCGATTGTGTGTTTTGCTGTCGTATTATGTGGTATTATTATTATTAAGCAAAGAAACTTCTATTTTTCCTTTTTTTTTTCTTACATATAAAAATAAGTTAGAGAAATGGATCCAAAAAAATAAAAATAAGATTTACAGTTTATATAAGGCCATGCAATTTTAGTAGACTCATGCATCAGATCAGTAAGTCTTTTGGATGAGTGGGCGTCCCATTCATGCAAAATGCACTACGTGTTGCTGAGGCCACGATAAATATACTGTCCCTTTGTGTTCCTTAATACCGATCCAGAATTAACACTAGCGCTGTCTGTAACACATCATTAAGGCTGGTGTATTTGCTGTTGAAGCTGTGAATAGGCCTTATTTCAATGGGACCCACACACATATTTGCACACAGAGACAGTCTACAAACAAACACAAACTGTTTGATAGGAATGGATGTCAATGTGAAAAGACTGAAACACGAGGGCTACTGTACAGGTCTGTGCTCTGTCGACGGAAAGCGTCTTTCATTCCAAAACGAGATATCCACCATTTCAAAAAAAGAGTTGTCTACTCTTGACAAAGAAAGCAAAAGTAATGCTGTTATATTAGTCATCTTAACAGAATATGCTTATAAAATATCCACACTGGGAGAAGGTTCAGCTGAATGTTTGAAATGTTGAGTAATGGATTTTAAGTAGCACCTTTTTCTGTGAGCTAGTGGATCTATTGCGTTTTGGAATAAAGTCTTTTTAAACTGACTAAGTAGAGCTCCAGCATGTCACCACGGATGATGGTCCATCATCGGGTGGTTTGAATATTAAATACAAAATAAGAGACAAAGTGGAAAAACAACAGTTCATAAGTTACCATTCAAACTAAATAAACAACCCTTCAACATTATTCTGGAGAAGACTGAAGGATCTACAGCTGCTTTATGATTGAAGGCAATCTGAGGCAACTTCTTTCTGTACGTGTTTGAGACAAACAAACAGCACCCCAAGATTTCCTTCAGAGATGTGTGCAAGGCGGAGTTTTGACCTTACCAGCCGTCCTCCATCACCACCGCCGCGCTCATGGTTGGAGGCGTTGTCAAGGTAACGCATAGCTGTGCAGGCTCTGCATTTTCCTCACACCTCGGCGTCTCCTTCACTTCCTCTTCCGTCTGGGAATCGGGCCCGCTGACATCCACGCCCTCCTGGCCCTCCTCTATCTCCACATCTTCCTCCTCATCTTCCTCCTCCTCTTCCTCCTCTTCCTCCTCCTCTTGCTGCTGCTGCTGCTGTCGTTGTTTGCGGCAGCACGGTTTGAACAAGTGGGGGTCGATGAGCACCTCCCCAAAGCGCCCCTTGTAGATTATTCCACAGCACACCTTCTGCCTAGAACAAAACAGAACACATGGTATTAGGGATGCACCAATACCACTTTTTTCAGACCTAGTACAAGTACTTACATTTGGGTACTCTCCGATACCGAGTACCGATACGAGTGAACACACTGTCAGCTCTCATGTTTATTGAGAATGAAAACACCTGTGTGGAAGGGTTGTTGGTGTGTCGGGGCTTTAAAGACGCTGTTCTGAATCCTAAATACTGAATCCGTGTTGATGCTTCACTGTCTGATTTACCTCTTCCAGTAAGTGAGGTCCAGAAATGAGAAGACAGGAGAGCGACTGGATCCCGGGCTGATCTCCGTGTCTGAGCCGTCGTCTGAGAGGTTGCTGTAGCTGGGAGACTGAGCCGGGGAGGTGCTGGAGGTGGTGCTGTGGGCATCGGAATCTGGTGGGCAGAACAAAGCGTGAACAATGGAGGGGTGAGTAGGTGTGACAAAAAAAAACTACTGTATTTGAGGAAGAAATATGCGAAGTGCTTTCCATTAAACCGTAACTCACTGTTTCTTTTCAGCTCTTTCTGCAGCCTGCTGATCTGGCTCGGCCGGGCTTTCTTGGAGATGGACTTTATCTTCTTGGGCCTGGAAGTTATCTTTAGACTGGGACCTCCTCTGGCATCAACCACCTTCATGGAGGAGAGACGTACTGAATGAGTTTACACAGGTACTTTATCATGACCGAGCAATAGTAGTGTGAGCCAGACTCACATGGTTCCAGTTCTTCTTGGTTCCCACAGGTAGCTTTTTCCAGCGTTTCACCAGCAGCACACAGGCGTTACAGATCTCTCCAGATCGCATTTCACTCAGTCTGCAACACAATCACAGTTTGTGCAGAAATGACACACAGGAAAATGTTTCAAATGAATAAGGTGTGTTATTATAACCTATACAGTATCCACATTGAGGCGGATCTCTGTCCAACCATCACGTGTCCAGCTGTGTCTCTTCTTACCCAAAGCAGCTCCTGAAGTCTTTCTCGTACCGCTTACTGTCCGTGAAACGAGAGCTGGACGACTTTGCGCGGCAGATGCAGCAGCCGTCCAAACTCCGGTACATCTTCGGCTTATGAAAGCCAAACATCTGCGTGCAAACAAAAAACAGATTTAAATGTTAAGAGATAAGATAAGATCAGATATTCCTTTATTAGTCCCGCAGTGGGGAAATGTGCAGTGTACAGCAGTACAGGGGATAGTGCAGAAACAAGAAGCATCAGCTAACAGTAAAAAAGAGCTAAACAAAGTGAAACAAAATATGAACCATTTAAATAGAAGGAAGTATAAAAATAGGAGAACTATATGCAGTATTGACTATAAACAGACTATTAACAAAATTGCACTAGTGGAAAAATGATATTGCACAATGAGAATGAAATGAAATTCCACCTGAAAATATTGCACAGTATGAATCACACCTGAGTAGCAGTAGTAGTGATGATATTGCACAGTCAGTGTACAGTATAGTGCAGTTGTTGTCAGTATTTGGTGTGTAAGTGTTCTACTGGGAGCAGTGCTGGTTGTGGAGTCTGAACAACAAGGTTCTCATCGGTGTGCAGGATGTTAACCGCCTGCAGCAGAACATCTCTGGTTCAGAGGGGATCTTTTATTTCAGTTATGTGAATTAATATATGAGGCGTTCAGGAGCACTAACATTTCAGGGAAAGCGATTTTAGTTGCAGCATCTCTCTGCTTTGACCCACATTGGGGGGTGGGAGAGAAGTAGGTCAACAGTCAGACAGCATGTCAGACAGATTCATGTCTCCATCACCATGCTGCGCGCACAGGATGCACGCTGCATGGTGGTTCCTCAAAATATAAGCATGCATTGATTTATCAGGATGCTGCAGGCTGCAGAGGACACGGGCTCTGATATAGGGTTTTAAAAAGAAAAAAGTAAAGTTAAAAATAAAAGCAGAGAAATGCAAAAAAATATCTAAATGTGTCTCCTGGGGAAATCAGGCATAATGCAATAAGCGCGCTGATTATGCAGGGGAATTATGATTTATGTTGCTAGGCAAAAGTGTAATCTCCACAGCACATGGAGACCTGAACTGCGGCAAACTGCGAGCCGCGCCCCCCAGACTGAGACTGGCTTCTTCTTCATCCTGCCATCATCATCAGTCCTCCAGGTCCTCTACCGAGAGCCCGCAGAGAGCAGGGAACAACACAGACCTCTCACTCTGAGGCTTATATCAGAGACCACTGATATAATAATATGAGAACCAGAGAGCGGTCTCCTGATTCAACATGTTTATTGTTACGCCGATTATACAAGTACAGTCGTGTGAAATACTTTTTGCTGGGAAGCTCCATTAAAAAGAATAAGTTATATTACAATAATAAAAGGAAATACTTTGTACAAGGGCGTATTAAGAACATATATATATATATATATATGTACAGTATAAGAGGCGGTGAGATACATATAGAAGCAGAGTTGGGTACATATATATATATATATATATATATATACATATATATATATATATGTATATATATATATATATATGTTATATGTTGATTAAAACACACAATTTTGTATCATTCAGATACACATACAGATAAATACAGATTTAAATGCTTCTATGTGTCCTTTACTGTTGCAGAAAGTTTATTTGCAAATAATCTTATTTATAAACTTATTTGCAGATAATAATAA
Source organism: Sebastes fasciatus (assembly GCF_043250625.1). Lineage (NCBI taxonomy): Eukaryota > Metazoa > Chordata > Actinopteri > Perciformes > Sebastidae > Sebastes > Sebastes fasciatus. The sequence goes on from NC_133798.1 coordinate 39,929,483, forward strand.
TACTTATCTGCAAATAAACGTGCAAATAAAGCCTCTGAAGTTATAAATCTATTTAACCGGGGAAGTGCTTCTCTGAGATTGAACGTATATTTTACGCGAGACTTCTGACAAAAACAGCAGCAACACAAACTGTACACCTAACTAACTTAAACCTGCAGTAGGCAGAATGTTTTTGGCATCATTGGGGGAAAAATCCCATAATAACCTTTCAGCATATTGTAATTGAAGTGTTCTGAGAGATAACTAGACTTCTGCTCCTCCTCATGGCTCTGATTTCAGGCTTTAGAACATCTTGGTATTTCCTCAACTGATCTCAACATGGCTGACGAGTCACAAACGTTCTCATGTTACAGCTAAACCGTGCACTACAAGATGATTCTGAGAACATGTGAGGAGAGAAATAGGCATTAACGTAACAGAATATTGATTCATATTTGATCAGCGCTGTCTAGTTTGACTGTTTGATCAGAGTTATTGAGTGATTGACAGCTGCTCAGAGACGGCAGACTCCAGATCAGCTCCAGATCTGCTTGTTTTCCTCCGTTTCTGTGAAATCTAGCAGATGCCGTTAGGAGCACCGGAGGACACAGAGGAACATGCTTTTTTTCCAGGTTACCTGTCTCATGCACTACTGTCACGATATAGTGACCGTTTTATAAAAATAACCTTTTTTATCATATTTGCTCCATTTCTACGCACTACAGCTTTAAATGTGCAATTCACACTCACTTAAAGATAAGATAAGATCAGATATTCCTTTATTAATCCCACAGTGGGGGGATTTGCAGTGTACAGCAGCAGAGGGGATAGTGCAAAAAAAAGATGCATCAGCTAATATAATAAGAAATATAAAAATAGGATCAGTATATACAGTATTGACAATAAGCAGACTATTAACAAAATTGCATAAGTGGAAGATATAAAATATAAAATATATATAAAATATGAAGGGAATTAGTGATAAAAGCAAAGCAGGTATGATCAGAAGGGTATTAAAATAACTTAAATCAATTCATACCATCAGTTTAAATCTGTAATGTTCTATTAGTTGTAGCTATAAAACAACGTTGGATCAGCTCGGTGCCACATGTATTCTGGAGTTTATCACAATGTCAACCACGTATTCACCTCCGAGTGTCTCCTCTGTAACGTGGAGACGATCTGTGCAGCAGAATACAGTAGTGACGCAGCTCAACATGGCAACACACTCCGAGGAGGAGCAGAGAGGAGAGGAAAGGGGGTGTGATCATGGTGATCATGGAGGTGTGTTGCGATTCAACCCGAAAAAAGCTGCAATATTAAATGTTAAACTGTGAAATTCATCCTGAAAGCTGTTCAGACCAGACTGGTTAACACGTGCACTTCTTAAACTAAAAGCAGGAGCAGAGAAATGAGCGTGTTTTTATCGAGAGAAAAGTGCGAGTCGCACATTTCGCCGCCCACTCCAACGAGCACGCAGCAGCATGGACGCATGGAGCAGCAGAGAGGAAGCATGGCACACACACGACCTGCTGCATGCACCCATTGTATGAGACTGTCCGCTGCTCGACGGCGCTTCATGCCTCACTACGTTAACTAACTATAGAGAGATGCTGAATAGAATGATTACTACGAGAGGAACCCGTCCTCAGACCTCCTCCTGTAATCTGATCTCTACTCTTTGTTATTCCGCCATGAGAGTCTCTCTCTGAGCCGGTTTACTGACTCTAAACTACCGTGTAGTGGAGTTAGAGGAGTCGGTTCAGAGCAGTTTAGTGTCTGGGTGAGGTTTTGTTGACAGCAGCAGCAGCAGCCGCGTGCTGGAGACGCATCTGTGGTGTCTGTAGTCCGGGTGGGCGTGAGACACAAACTCTAACTGCTCCTCTACCAGCACGAGGAAATGTGGAGCAGACTGCAGATACACAACTACACAGATACACATACAGATACTACTATCTGAGTATTAATGTATCTATCTGGGTATTAATGTATCTATCTGGTTATTAATGTATCTATCTGGTTATTAATGTATCTAACTGGTTATTAATGTATCTATCTGGTTATTAATGTATCTAACTGGTTATTAATGTATCTATCTGGTTATTAATGTATCTAACTGGTTATTAATGTATCTATCTGGTTATTAATGTATCTAACTGGTTATTAATGTATCTAACTGGTTATTAATGTATCTATCTGGTTATTAATGTATCTAACTGGTTATTAATGTATCTATCTGGTTATTAATGTTAATGTATCTTTATTAGAGTGTTTCCAGCAGTACAATAATATCTGGAGCAATAAATATGATTTCATCCAACAAACATCAACAATAACAGCAGCAGCCTCCTCTGCGCACCGTGCCCGCATATAGAGCTCCATCCGGACTCTATTAAACTCTATTAAACACATCTCCTCTCCTCCCGGTGACTTTAACAGTTTATCCGGTAACCGGCCCGTCGGTGCAGCAGCATCAGGAGGCCCAGAAACAACGTCAGAGCACACAGAACCAGAACCAGCACTTTAAACCCGTTAAACCCAGCAGAACCAAGAGAACCAAAGAGAACCGGTCCGGTTCCGTTACCTTGTCTCAGAGTGCGTGTTGATCTGGATCTCAGTAGTAATAGTAGTAATAGTCCTCAGTGCGCGTCGCTCTGGTGTTTCTGTTATGAAGATGAACCCGCATCAGAGACCCGCTCCGTGTTGTTGTGTGCGTGTTGATGTGTGCGCGTTGCGTGCGCGTTGTGGTAGAGTAGTGGACTGTAGTGCGCATGCGTGGTGTCCACGCCTCCATCTCACAGCAGCAGCAGCTTCTCTTCTTTTTCTTCAATCAGAACATTTACATAAACAGCGCGTGACGTGTCCGGTGACGTGTCCGTGCGTCTGCGCGCAGCTGACCTTATAAGGATGGGAACATTGCGCGGGAACAGGGGGCTCGGCCTGGTTGCTAGGGAGCATTGGAGAGAGTCAGCAGAGAGGCGGGACCACCGGGTCTACTGGTTTACTACAGGACTACAGAGAGACACACAGAGACAGATCAGAGAGCAGATGTCTGTCTGCAGGCTGCGGGCTGTGCACGGAGACGCGTGACAGGAGACCCGCAGATTAGTGGTAAATAAAAGGTGCATAAAGCCACCTGGCCTCCATCCAGCATCCAGCAGTCAGTTCAAGACCGACAAACACATCCAGTTGATTTGTTTTGCACAATTAAATTATTCATTTATGATAGATTTTTTTGTTGTTGCACAATTTCAGACTACACAACATAACAAAACAATAAATGAATAAGATTCAGTGCAGGAAGAGACAGAAACCCCACTGGGCTGATCTGAAGCCTCTAGAGACAAGATTAATATAAAGAAATAATATGACTACATAATAGTGATGACAAACAATTAGAACAAGATATATATAATAACAACAATAACAATAAATATATCAAAAAAGACAAGTGTGTGCGTGCGTGCGTGTGTGTGTGTGCGTGTGTGTGCGTGCGTGCGTGTGTGTGTTGTGTGGAAGTGTATGGTTAGTGTTTTTGAGGAGGATATTGATTTAAATATCTATAAAGACTTCTGGGTAATCATAACCAAACAACATTGTGAGTGGGAAAAACAAACAAACATAAAAACAGATACATGGACAACATGAGGAAAAGCAATTACAAGACAGCAGATAAATGACCCTTTAAGAGACTTTTGAAACATTTGACAGATGAACAGTTTATTGATAGATGTGAAAAGCTGCTCCATTATTCGGTTCCTCTAAATCGTATTAAAAATGTACCTCTACTAGTGAGACATTCAGGAGGATGAAGATCTCGAGAATGACGGGTTGAGTAAGAATGGACCTGAGAATGTGTTCTAAAATAGGTCTTGAACTCCTCAGGAGAGTTCAGTCATCCTGCTGTCACATCACAGAAACACATCACACCACATAACACTTCTACTAGAATGTGTTAGTGGAGCAGCTAAGATGAAATATTCATAACTATTATGCATTCTGCAATAAAAGCAACACATCTGGCACAGATAAAGGTCTATATGTTATAAAAGTTCATTATATATAAACCTACATATGTGCCAAATGTCTTGGTTTATATGCTATGAAAATATATAGATATTTACATAACATATAAACCTACATTTGTGCCAAATGTGTTGCTTTTATCCTAAAAGCAACACATTGTTGTCGTACAATTTGGGGAAAGAATGTGCAAATAGACGTAGCACTCGAATGCAATCCAATACAATTCTGCAATAAATACTCATTAATCCTTTTAAATATAACACAAGTACCATAATATCATTCAAGACACCTCAGAGAGTGTCTTCATAATAGTCAGCAGCAAAAAGTCGATTTTAGTAGAAATGCATCACACTGCACATCCAGTAGGCTGCTTTAGTCCTCCCTGCAAGAGGCTGGTTTCATATGGTCAGATTTATTGGACCGGTATGATAGATAGATAGATAGATAGAGAGATAGAGAGATAGAGAGATAGAGAGATAGAGAGATAGAGAGATAGATAGATAGAGAGATAGAGAGATAGAGAGATAGATAGATAGAGAGATAGAGAGATAGAGAGATAGAGAGATAGATAGATAGAGAGATAGAGAGATAGAGAGATAGAGAGATAGATAGGTAGAGAGATAGAGAGATAGAGAGAGAGAGAGATAGAGAGGTAGATAGATAGAGAGATAGAGAGATAGATAGATAGATAGGTAGATAGATAGAGAGATAGAGAGATAGAGAGATAGATAGGTAGATAGATAGAGAGATAGAGAGATAGAGAGATAGAGAGATAGAGAGATAGATAGGTAGATAGATAGAGAGATAGAGAGATAGAGAGATAGAGAGATAGAGAGATAGATAGGTAGATAGATAGAGAGATAGAGAGATAGAGAGATAGATAGGTAGATAGATAGAGAGATAGAGAGATAGAGAGATAGAGAGATAGAGAGATAGATAGGTAGATAGATAGAGAGATAGAGAGATAGAGAGATAGAGAGATAGAGAGATAGATAGGTAGATAGATAGAGAGATAGAGAGATAGAGAGATAGAGAGAGAGAGAGATAGAGAGATAGAGAGATAGATAGGTAGATAGATAGAGAGATAGAGAGATAGAGAGATAGAGAGATAGATAGATAGAGAGATAGAGAGATAGAGAGATAGATAGATAGATAGATAGAGAGATAGAGAGATAGAGAGATAGAGAGATAGAGAGATAGATAGGTAGATAGGTAGATAGGTAGATGGATAGTAACTTTATTGATCCTGAGGAAAATTCCAAGTTTCCAGCTTCAGTTCCAGCCGCAGCCAAACACCATGTACATACCGTACAGTAGAGTATATACCGTAGAGTATATACTGTACAGTACAGTATATACCGTACAGTAGAGTATATACTGTACAGTAGAGTATATACCGTACTGTAGAGTATATACTGTACAGTAGAGTATATACTGTACAGTAGAGTATATACCGTACAGTAGAGTATATACTGTACTGTACAGTATATACCGTAGAGTATATACTGTACAGTACAGTATATACCGTACAGTAGAGTATATACTGTACAGTAGAGTATATACCGTACTGTAGAGTATATACTGTACAGTAGAGTATATACTGTACCGTACAGTAGAGTATATACTGTACAGTAGAGTATATACTGTACCGTACAGTAGAGTATATACCGTACAGTAGAGTATATACTGTACCGTACAGTAGAGTATATACCGTACAGTAGAGTATATACTGTACCGTACAGTAGAGTATATACTGTACAGTAGAGTATATACTGTACCGTACAGTAGAGTATATACCGTACAGTAGAGTATATACTGTACAGTAGAGTATATACCGTACAGTAGAGTATATACTGTACCGTACAGTAGAGTATATACTGTACAGTAGAGTATATACTGTACCGTACAGTAGAGTATATACCGTACAGTAGAGTATATACCGTACAGTAGAGTATATACTGTACTGTACAGTATATACCGTAGAGTATATACCGTACAGTAGAGTATATACTGTACAGTAGAGTATATACCGTACAGTAGAGTATATACTGTACCGTACAGTAGAGTATATACCGTACAGTAGAGTATATACTGTACCGTACAGTAGAGTATATACCGTACAGTAGAGTATATACTGTACCGTACAGTAGAGTATATACTGTACAGTAGAGTATATACCGTACAGTAGAGTATATACTGTACAGTAGAGTATATACTGTACCGTACAGTAGAGTATATACTGTACAGTAGAGTATATACCATACAGTAGAGTGTATACTGTACAGTACAGTAGTGTATATACTGTACAGTAGAGTATATACTGTACCGTACAGTAGAGTATATACTGTACAGTAGAGTATATACTGTACAGTAGTGTATATACTGTACAGTAGAGTATATACGTACAGTAGAGTATATACTGTACAGTAGAGTATATACGTACAGTAGAGTATATACTGTACAGTAGAGTATATACGTACAGTAGAGTATATACTGTACAGTACAGTAGAGTATATACTGTACAGTAGAGTATATACTGTACAGTAGAGTATATACCGTACAGTAGAGTATATACTGTACAGTACAGTAGTGTATATACCGTACAGTAGAGTATATACTGTACAGTAGAGTATATACAGTACAGTAGTGTATATACTGTACAGTAGAGTATATACTGTACAGTAGTGTATATACTGTACAGTAGAGTATATACTGTACAGTATATACACTACTGTACAGTAGAGTATATACTGTACAGTAGTAGTTTTTAGTAGTAGTCTGACTGTACAGGGAACTTTTGTTTTGCAACTGAAACATCTTTCAGATTTGAGTGAATAGCACAAAAAGAACCACACTACCACGTGAGTTATGTCAATATTAACTTTAATCTTTGACAACACATTTCATAAATAACAATTCATTATTGCTTTCTTTAATCTGTATTTAAAGTATAATAGAGGCTTGGTCATCGGGTTACATAGTGCTTGCAGGACAGTGCAGGAGACGGCGTCTTCGTAATTCTTCAACTGTTAACTTAAACGTGACGTCAACATAATACTTAGCGTTTTTAAGAAACTGTGCTCTGTTCGTTGTCTGGAGACGACACCTTAGAAACAAACAGCGTGACTATTATCCACATCATCAGTAAAGTGTGTCCGTAGTGGAATCTATTGTTTTACACAGACACAAACAAGATGCCTTTATACAGAAAAATTATGCCACAAATTCATTACACCATAATAACAAATGAGCACAATCTATCAAAGGTCTAATGAAGCTAAATATTTACAACGAGAGAGAGAGAGAGAGGAAAGCTTTGTGACACGGTTAGGACACGAGTTTGGTTTCAGTGTTTCACCAACGGAGGATTTCAGTATGTGATCCAAACTGAAGTAAACAATGAGAAACAGGCAGGATGTGATGCAGTAGAACAAGAGCATAATATAACATTGATAACATAGTATAGAGCGGGAACATTATCTTTCTGGAGTACATTTACTAAGATATCCAATGAATGAAGTCTTTCTATAATAAGGCCTGAGTCCTGATGTTTCAGATCACAACACGCTAAGACAGAAAACAAACAAACAGATTTTGGCCATGCATGTGCTTCGTTTAAAGTTCAAGTGCAAGCAATACAGCAGTAGAAGGAGAGTTCAGGGTTCAGTTAATGGTGTGAGCTGTGAACATATCTACTGGAGATGTGGGATAAGGAATGACTCTATTTCACTTTGAGGAAACAGAATTTCACAGTGTAAACAAGCAGAGGAAAAATCTGACTATTTCCTGAAGCAAATCCAGTAAATATATATATATAAGACATTTACATCAGTGAACAAGGCAATATGTTTGGAGCTGGAGATGCCAGTGACCTCATCTAGTCCACCGTCTTCTTTTAGGATAAAGTCACATTTCTCAAGTGTCTGAATGTTCACCGATGGAGAGATGAATATTTGAACCCATCTGCATTCCTGCAGTCGGTTACAGAGCAGGGGCTTATTTGTCAGGGTCAGAGGTCAACTCCTTTGACCAGGGCCGTCTCCAGGGTGACGGTGAACCCGTTGAGCGTGTGCAGGATGCGGGAGAGGGAGTGTACGGCAGCTCGGTCCCGCAGCAGCGCACCGTCCTCGTACGTCCTCGCTGTCAGGGAACAGTCTGCCAGCAGGGGGAGCCACTGAGAGAGGAGCCGGTCCCTGCCAAGAAGAGCACGCCACTGGTCAAGAATGGTCCCATACATGTCTTACAAACGGAGAGGTGAGCCAAGCTTTCTCTTAAAGGGACTGTAACTTCTTACACGTATAAATCATTGCTGGTCGGTGTCTCATGTGCGCTCGCGTGTGTCTACGCTGTTCAGACTCAGACTCCAACACAAACTACAGTGAAGCACCAAAACCTCTTGGTTGTATCTAGTGAAGCCTGTCTGAATATACCTGTATTCACCCTCCGTCTGAAACGCTCCGTTTTAGTGCATTTCAATGGAATTGCGTTGCTAGGCAACAGCTGGGGTCCATGTTTACTTCCTGTCAGCTGATGTTATTCACATCCACTGCAACAGGAAATAAACTGGGACACATTTAGAATGTTTACGTTTAAAACCGTGTAGTGGTCTAAATATTGTATATTTGTGACATCACAAATGAACAGAAATCCTGACGGCCTGTTTCAAACGCACAATTTCTGAATACGGGCTGTGTGTATTTCTCCGTATATTGAGCATTTTGATAGTTTAACAGTATTTATATAAAGCACTTAAACCTGCTTTATAATATAAAATACATGAAAATCTCACTTGTTACAATATGGGACCTTTAAAATCACAGATACCAGTGAGGAGAACATTTTCAAACCTTTTCTGGTTTAGATATGGATCATAAATCTACGTTTTTAGACTTATTACATTGGATTAAATACACAAGTATCAGAATCATAAAGAAGATTATGACCCCCCCCCCCCTCACCTGATTCCCAAGCAGACCAACAGCTGGAACTTGCCCTCTTTTCCGATGTTTCGTGGCGAGGCGTTGATAGCGTTGACGTAGCGGCACAGCGAGTCACAAGGTGGACCCTTTGTCAGTGTTGCTCCGTGCAGGTCACCCATCTGATCAGCCGTGTCCATGGAAACCACTGCCTTCTCTATGGGAGCGAGGATGGGTCACACTGTCAGTTCATAACTTATTAATATACAGACAACAGGGTAAAGTAAGGTTGTAGAAGATAAACACTGGAGACGGAGGGTGTAACACTGGTTGTTATACAAAACGCATCAATCATGCTTTGTTGCATGAAATTTGATATGTGAAATTCATATGCATCACCACTGGATGGAGACAAGAAACAGACATCAGCAAGAAGTAAAACATTTGACTTTTAATGAACCCACACATTACTTACCCACGAAGTCCCAAACGAACACGTTCCTCTGGAACAGACGGTTGGGTTTGAGCCCGTGCAGGAGGAAGTTCTCCAAGGAGAGCACCAGACCTCCTTCTCCACATAACAGCACCGTCACGTTTCCCCTCTGGGACGACAGAAATGGGATTTAATAGAGTAAGCAAGAGGCTCATCTTTCACATTCAGTAAATCCCCATACTGTATATGCAAGTTTACAAAATCCTCCACAACATAGAACAAGATGTTTATTTTCTAATCTTCCGTTTCCTAACAGGAAGTACGGAGAAGATGTTTGTACATTAAATCCAGCTCACTGAAGATGTTACAATGAAGAGGAGACGGCCCTTTACAGATAAACCAAAGTGATCCATTTAGTCTCTTCAGCGCTTTTAACTTAATGTTGTCTGACACACAAACGAGTCCGGGGCTGGAGGAGCCGGAGTAACCACGTTGGAGATCAAAATAACCCAAACAGGAGGTCGACAGTGGAACACATCGCTGCCTGAGATGCTTTGCATTAACCAATCTCGCCCTATTTAACCTTAGAGGGCCAACAGGTTAAATGGACATAATTAAAACAATGGTAGGCAGAATGATTTTGGCATCATTGGGCAGACATCCCATAATAACCTTCCATCATATTGAAATTGAAGTGTTCTGAGAGAGAACTAGACTCCTGCTCCTCCTCATGGCTCTGTTTTCAGGCTTTAGAACATCTAGCCCGTGACGGGAGACTTTGACCAATCACAGGTCATTTCAGAGAGAGAGCGTTCCTATTGGCTGTTCACTCAACAGAGGTAGCTGTCAATCACTCGCAAACTCCGATCAAACGGTCAAACTAGACAGCGCTGATCAAATATGAATCAATATTCTGTTACTGTAATGTCTATTTCTCTCCTAAGAAAGTGAGCTCTGGTTGGTGGGCGGGGCTTGGTATTTCCTCAGCAGATCTCAACATGGCTGCCGGGTCAATAACTTTCTCATTTTACAGCTAATCCGTGCACTACGAGATGATCCTGAGAACATCTCAGGAGAGAAAAAGGCATTAACGTAACAGAATATTGGTTGTTGTTTTCCTACAGTCCGAAATCTTGCAGATGCCGTTTGGAGCACCGGAGGACACCGGAGGACACCGGAGGACACCGGAGGACACCGGAGGACACCGGAGGACACCGGAGGACACAGAGGAACATGATTTATTTCAGATTACCTGTCTCATGCACTACTGTCAGGATGTAGTGAGCGTTTTGCTTCTACCTGGCCTACTGCTGCTTTAACTGTGTAATGCATCCTCTCTATCTACGGTTACCTACCTCTTGTTCGGGTTTGTGGAAGTGTTTAACGAGGTTATTTGCTGCCTCCCTCATGTCCTCTTGTACTTCAACAGACAGCATTCCTGAAAGGACACATCAAGAATAGGAATAGAAACATGAGGACGGATGATGACAGACGCGAGGGGAAGTGGACAGGAGCTGAACAGAAAGGTGATACAGGAGCAGAATCTGTTATTGGACCAACAAGTAGGTCAGCTATTGTACTAAAGAATGTGTTCTTTGTCAGTACGCACTGCTTCGGCTGCCAAGCGCTCCCAGCACCGCCCGCGCACACTGAGATGGAGAGGCCAGCTCCGGAGGCGTCCCTGTCCACCGTCCAGCATCCTCCTCTCCACCAGGTGACACCAGCTGACCAATGAGAACTCTTTCCAAGCTGCCGTCGCCCACGCCTTTCCCCAGCCAGCGGCCGCATGGGAACCTGGCAGGAGAGAAGACGGGGTTTGATTATCATCCAAAGGACATGGCACAGGTAAGAGCCATCAGGTCCAATCAGCTCCTAGTGAGTGTGCTGAGTTGATTTAGTTGATAGATCTGATCTGTATGAGGCAGCAGCAGTGTTCATGGGAGCTCAGACATCCAATATCTGACAGTCAGGATCATTCAGATGTCATCGGATCTTTATCCAACGGGGAGCTGCTGTCCACAAACATATTCTTGTACTAAAGAGAGCTGCAGGGATGATGTATTTTTGTAGGCCAACCAGGAAGTTAGCATCGCCCGGAGGTCTGTACTACGAAGCCAGTTCATCATTCCCAGGGTATCTTCTCCTTATCTGGCTTCACTAACTCCAACAACAGAGGTCTTGCTAAGCGGTCCTACGACGCTGGTTATCAACTCAGTAAATCAACCCAGAGTTTCTCAGTCTGGCTGTGAGAGCGTTCACATTCTTCCCAGTAAGAAGTGATCCACCTTCTTAGGACGGAAAACCCTGAAGGGTTAACCCTGAAGCTACCTCGCTAACCTCTAAATCCTGCTTTGTAGTACAGACCTCTGGTTCCCTCCACTAACAGCCAATGGGATTGTTCCATTGGGTTTTGGATTATTGCAGAAAATCAGCTCTGTGGTAAACAAACGTTTATGATACTTAGATGTTTTGATATGATATTTTGAAGATAATCTCCACAAATGAACTCCACTTTTATGATTTTTGAAGTGTGAATGCAATCGGCAGAAATAAAAAGCTAACGTTGGGCTGTAGATGAGCTACACCACGGTCGCATGAACCTGAGGAAACACACCGAGGCTGTGAAGGAGGACTAATGTTACACGTGATGACGTTTAGTTGCTGATTTAGCAACTTGTTAGCAACCACCTTTTTTAAGACACATACATGCTTCATAATTCACCAGTGGGATATTTACTTACATATTTTATGTTGTAGAACAAAACATTAAACCCTCTTGAGCTTCTGTTAACCACAGAGCTGATTTCAGGCATGTAACCAAAGACCCGTTAACTTTGAGACGAGGGAGCCAGAAGTGCTAAAACTCATCTCTGGGTTTAGGACTCATTCCTGCAGCTCTCTGGGTCACAGTCTGTGTTTAGTGATGAGACGAGGGTCAAAGTAAGAAGCTCACTTGTAGGTGTGTCCGGTGATCTCATTATACACCATCACACAGTCAATCAGACACTTGGCCAGCAGGCCAGAGTTCTCCTGTCCCAGCTGCAGAGTGCTCAGCCGGCCCAGGTTCTTGCTCTGAAATGAAAAGCAGCGACCACAGTGAGTTTACCGAGGCACGTGTCTCTGTCACACACCATGTCGACCTCACTGCTGCAGAGTTAAACACAAACCTGGAAATAAATCTCTTGTGTATTCTTCGGGATCTGTCGAACTCCTGAATCGCCCAGTTCTCCTGACACGCACACCCAAGGGTCAACTGTTGCCATGGCAATGCTCAGCTTCTTCATGGGTATTATAACAACACGGTACGGAATACCTGCAGAGACACGAGAGCAAAGTTTTATTAATTTATGCAACTTCTTTCACACTTAAAGGTGTCCAACTATTCTCACAATACTCAGAGTAACAAGACTCGGTCTGACCGAGTATCTGTCTGGACCGTATCGGGTCAGTCTGTGAGTTTGTGGCTAAATTGTTCCACCAATAGTCAGAGGTCATGTCTATCATGTTTTTAACACTTATATCTTAATGTTTGATTGAAACTTATAATGAAGCAAAAGACATTCAGTAATATTAAATGATAACATTTACTAATCAGTATATTATACATTTTATACAAGGTGAAAAGGTATCAGCATGACATACAGTCTGCAAGGTTAAATGTATTTCAGTTTTTTATCAAAGCATGTGCAATTAAATCACAGCACAGTCTGTTTATTTTGGGTTCAGTAGCGACGTGTGTCTGATAGATACAGATACAGTATGTGAATACAGCTCGCCGCCGGGTGACGTTATGAACCCAGACATGACGGCGTTTGGTTTTCTGACATATCTGGGACTTCACCAACATGTACAAAGCAGCAACAGGGGTTATTTCTGGAGGACAGCGAGGCGAAAATTAGCTTTGTGTTTAGTGTGAATGCACGGTAACACAATATGAAGCACAACGTAACGTAACTTAAACGAACATTAACAATAGCACATGCACAACAACAGCACTATGTAATGAGACATTGATCCACTGACACGCTCCCCAGAAAACCTAAACACAGAACTGTTCTCCGCCTTCTCATTTTGAAAGAGCAACGACCAATGAGGGAACTCCAACAGTCGGCCGACCAATCCTGTAACTTCATCAGTCAGTCAGTCACTCAGTGACAGACTTTAGTGTCTGTAGGGCTGGCCCTCTGCGGTCCAGCCCTAAAGGATTTTCACAGCATCGGGGCAGATGTCTATTGTTTGAGGTCTAAAGGGGCTGATGGGATACTGGCTGTAATTCAAGTAGAAGGTCAGTGGGTGGAGAAACTTTCAGCGTCCTTGAAAGCTATAAAGCTGCCAGTAAACTCTCTCATTCTGCTGTTAAAGTTTACGGGACTTACTGATGGAGGTGAAGACGCGTGTGAAGCAGAGGTAGTCCACCGTGTTGAGAGAGAGCAGGTGGAACAGGAACTGCTCCCTTTCTTCCTCACAGAGCAGGAAAGCGTGAGGTTTATACAGCTGCCTGTCAGAGGACGAGAAGAAAGGGAAACAGGTCCGTCACAATCAGGAGACTTCCTATAAATGACACCCAGAAACACCAGACTAGTCCTTTATGAGTGAGTCCTGACCTGAGCAGCTCCTGGTTAGTGAGCAGCTCTTTAAGGTGCTGGGACAGCATCTTCTTCTCCAGAGCCAGATGGATCCAGGCCCGGGCCTGACCCACCTCAGACAGACCCTCACTCATGGTCTGGATAAACCTGGAAGAACAACAGAAACAAGCTCTGATGCTCAGCTGTTTCTCATCACATCTGATTTAATGAGGATTCTTAACTTTATATGTTCTAGAAAGATCAAAGAGAGAGAACAGAACAAGATGCTGGAGATATAATGGATGAGTAGTATATCATTATTTAAAAAGTTAACAATCTGTCTTCATCTAAACTAAAGCCAAAGTATCAGTTATCATTTGTATTTTTTATAAAACATATACCTTACAAACATGCCATATGCAGTTTCTCCCACATCACAGTATGTCTGCTCTCGTTACCTCATATCCTGTATTAAGGATCCTCTCTGGAGCAGAGCGCCGTCATCACACGTTCTCTGGTCCGAACCGTTAGACCCTGAACAGACAGCAAGTTAAACACCTACGATGATGATCCGACTCAGAGCTCGGTGATTGAACAGTGACGAGATAAAGGAATCAGTGAGGTGATGCTCTGACCTGGAGACTCAGCTGGTGTCTCCGTCTTCCCTCCGGCCGCCTGGTAGTGAAGCAGATGGGACCAGAGAGCGGACTTCCCCTGCTCAGAACAAACACACACGTCAATATTCAGCCCGTTCATTCAGTCTCCTCTTTGTGCTCGTATGCATGAGTTTGTTGACGTGGGATACACACATGCTTCTTTAGGTCATGTGAGCTGATGTGAACTGAAGAGTCTGACCTGTTTGAGCTGCAGGCCGTGGCCCCAGGTTCTCTCCAGTAGGTCACACAGACCGTGGATCAGCGTGTTCTCCTGCAGACCCGTGATGTTGGCTTCTCCCTGACCCAGTTCCACGCTCTCCTTCCCCATCCGCTCCATCAGCATCCGTTTGGTCTGAAAATGCCAGAGAACATTTAGTGGCATTAACCTTGAACGGTGATTTAAAGAAATGAGTGACAGCGGCGCCTCCATCACCGTCAGCACGCAGATAAAGCTCTCACCTTCAGACGACACTCGCTCAGCAGCCCGTCCACAAACTCTCGGTGAGTCTGACTGACGGCTCGAGGCGACGAGTCGAGTAGCTTCGACTGGCGAAGGTTCTTCCTCGCAAACGTGTGCTTCTGTTAAATGAACCAAGAGGTCATAAATCAGACACGAGCCTCCTAAAGGTCTGTGTGTGTCTGTGTGTGTCTGTGTGTGTGTGTGTCTGTGTGTGTGTCCGTGTGTCTGTGTGTGTGTGTCCGTGTGTGTGTGTGTCTGTGTGTCTGTGTGTGTGTGCGTGTCTGTGTGTGTGTGTGTGTGTGTGTCTGTGCGTGTGTCTGCGTGTGTCTGTGTGTGTGTGTGTGTGTGTGTGTGTGTGTGTGTGTGTCTTTGTGTGTGTGTGTGTGTGTGTGTGTGTGTGTGTGTGTGTGTGTGTGTGTCTGAACACATGAACGTACCTGTCTCTGTTCGTTGTCGACTCCTGAGTGTTCCGTCACCGTTGATCTCTTCAGGTCAGCCCTGCGTGATGCCGTAACCCGTCCGGACCACCTGTTCGCCCAGATGACATCAGATGACATCAGATAACATCAGATGACATCAGATGACATCAGATGACATCAGATGACATCAGATGACATCAGATGACATCAGATGACATCAGATAACATCAGATGACATCAGATAACATCAGATGACATCAGATAACATCAGATGACATCAGATAACATCAGATGACATCAGATAACATCAGATGACATCGCAAAATAAAATTCAAATGGTGTTTTGTGTATTTAAAATATACAAATGTGTATTTAATAAATAAAGTAATAAAGTAGATCCTGACAACCAGTGATATTCTAATGCAGCGGTTCCATCCTTTACGTCTGACGTAACCACACAACCCCCATCAGATGAGCTCTTTAAAATCACTTGAGCTGCTCCTAGAACCGTTTGGACCCTCTGGGCCCGGGTTCGATGTACCCGGGTTCCATGTACCCGGGTTCCATGTACCCGTGGTTCCATGTACCCGTGGTTCCATGTACCCGGGTTCCATGTACCCGTGGTTCCATGTACCCGTGGTTCCATGTACCCGGGTTCCATGTACCCGTGGTTCTATGTACCCGTGTTCCATGCACCCGTGGTTCCATGTACCCGTGTTCCATGCACCCGTGGTTCCATGTACCCGGGGTTCCATGTACCTGGGTTCCATGTACCCGTGGTTCCATGTCCCCGTGGTTCCATGTACCTGGGTTCCATGTACCCGTGGTTCCATGTCCCCGTGGTTCCATGTACCCGAGTTCCATGTACCCGTGGTTCCATGTCCCCGTGGTTCCATGTCCCCGTGGTTCCATGTACCTGGGTTCCATGTACCCGTGGTTCCATGTCCCCGTGGTTCCATGTACCCGAGTTCCATGTACCCGGGGTTCCATGTACCTGGGTTCCATGTACCCGTGGTTCCATGTCCCCGTGGTTCCATGTCCCCGTGGTTCCATGTACCGGTGGTTGAGAATCACTGTTCTAATATCATTGATTCACAGCTGATAAACGAAGGCGCTCACTTGTTGGTGTTCTGTCCCTGTGTGAGCACATCAGCCTGCAGCTTAGGGAAGTAGCCCGGCTGGTGCCGCCCCTGGCCGATCCTCATGTCCAGCAGGTGGGGGTGTATGGCTGTGTGGTCGGCCTTCAGCAGTCTGCGCTCAATGACCTGAGCTGCAGAGACAAACCCAGCACTGGTTAGTACCCAACGGGGGGGGGGGGGGCGGAGGGGGGGGGGGGGGTTCTACTGTAGACCAGCAATGATGTGTGTCGAACACTTAGTGTCTCCTCTCATGTGAACATCTCGTATTCAGGTTGGTTAAGTGCTCCTGAGTGTGTTTAGTTGGAAGGAGACAGAATAGAGTAATATAATGTAACAGCATCTCTGAAGTGTAAATGTGAACATACGGACAGATTCAGATGCATCTTCTGCAGAGAGGTTGGCAGGACTTCAAAGCAGAAGAGAAACAGTTTCCATAGGACACAAAGCCGTGTCCTCCGCTTCCACCGTATAATGCTCATCCCTCATCCCCCCCCGTATCCTTTAGTTCACCCCTCTCTAATCCCCTATCTCCCCCCCCCCCCTCAAATAACATCCCATCCCTTCTGTGTTTCAATTATTCATCACATTATATCCATCAGTTTCTATTTAAATAGTTAGATGTTCTGTCAAACAAGTCTCCTTAAGCAGAGTATAGCGAGATCTTCAGTTCTTATTACCAGAGAGAGAGAGAGAGAGAGAGAGAGAGAGAGAGAGAGAGAGAGAGAGAGAGAGAGAGGATAGCAACATAATCAACAGACAGTCTGAACCCAACAGAAGGACAGAAGGACAGATGGCGACAGATCGGCACATTCCCTCTCCACAATCTGGCATCCACTTCAATCATCGTTCTGCTCAATCTACCAATCAACCTACTTCTCTCTCTATACCGTCTGAATGCTGAAAAGAGACCGCACAAACATCCAGATGTTACTCTGGGTTTGTCGTTAAAACGTACAGCTTCTTTAAATCACAGCATGGAATCATTTAACTTACTATTAAGATCTAAAGTCCTTTCAGTTGTACAGTATAGATGCCACTGCCTGTTTCCAGCAGCTGTGAACTTAACTAACCAGTTTTCTCTGCACGTGCACGTGCACGTCACTATCAGGTAAGTTCACATGTAAAACCAAAAGAAATGAAGCCGAGTTATATTAAGACTTTCCTGGTGAGAAAGACGACTCATAGCAACGATGATCTATGATACACTAAGAGGATCATTTGAGCCGGGTTTCTGTTTTTGTTCCATATTGTAGGAATACAGTATTTATTTTGTGACTCCATCATAGTGCTTTATCTCCTCCTCTCCTGTTCAGGAGCAGCTTCACAGTACCTGACTCAAAGACTGTGGTGCACTTCCTGTAGCGACAGGTCCGGGAGTCCTCTTCGTCCGTGACGTAGAGGCGTTCTCTCTCCAGACGGCTGTCAAACAGCTGCTGCATCGGTTCTCTGTCCGCCCAGCGAGATATCACCTTCCCATCCACGAAGGAAGAAAACATGGATGTCTCCAGGAACCGGGACAGGAAGTGTAAATGGGTCGTCGGCTGAACGGAGAGGAAGGAACCCTGAAACATTGAAAAGCACCACATGGACGGGGGTATAATGTTTCTATCACAAAGCGAAGCAATCTTAACATATGTGGGAGTGATTGGCATGAACACAGTAGTTCTATAACATCTATTAATCCATCTTTGTGCATTGACATCTACTGAAGTACCTTGTCAAAGCTGAACGTCCCCTCCCGGTTGCTCAACCAGGAGTCCAGATCCAGAGCGCTGTGGATGACAAACTCCTCATACTTTCCAAACATGGCAGTAAAACGTCCAGCGAACACCTCCCTCAGCTGAATGTTCAGCTTGGCAGCTTTCAGCTCTTCCTCCTCCTCCTCAAACACGTGTCCCAGCGTCTTCTCTCCATCCGACATCTTTTCTCCTCCGCACCTCCGCGCCAGAGCCTGCAGCCTCTCCAGCACCGCCAGCTCCTCGCCTCCGAGGTTCCCGTTCCTTCTGTCCTCCATCAGATCCTCCAGCACCAGGCTGCTCAGACGAGGCGAGGCGGCGGCCGGCTCGGTGATCGCGCCGCCCTGCGGAGGGAGCCCGAAACGCAGCAGCACCTCACTCAGCTCCTGGACCAGCTCGGTCTGGTCTGGAAACACTGGGAGGTCCTCGGGGGCCTCGACACAGCGGTTGTCAATGTCCACAAAGCACAGGTTGGCCTGTCCATGATAAAGAGACAAACAAGAGAGTTTTCAACTGGCTCCTCCATCAGATAATCACAACAGCTTTAACCAATCACAACCTACAGCGGAGCTTTAACATCCCATTAAGATCACAGAGGAAGATCTCCTTCCATTAATAGATTCCTGCCGTTTGTCCGTGATGAGCCCTCGGAGGATATTAGCATGTTGAGGATTATCTAATGATTACTGTTATCACTGCAGAATTATGGAAACCTTCAGTATCAGGCTTTCACACTCACTGGCAAACAAATCAGACACGTGTGCCAGAAGTGAGGCCGTGAAGCTGCTGAGCAATGAAGAACAGAACTTTGTGAGAAAGATAGGCGCTGATTTAAAATCCTGCTTCTGTAAGCAGCAGCGGAGCGCAGCGCCGTCAGCAGCACCGCGACCTTCAGCGGTGACCTCAGGCAGTCAGTTTACAGCCTCAGGGGATGTCGATGTACTGTAGAGCAGTACGGTTACTCTCAGCAGCTTCATCCTCCGAGTTAATGTCTTCACGTCTTGTTTCTTCATCATCTCTTTCATTCGAACAGGAAACTCAATATTAAGGACAACGATGTTAGTGTTGGTTGACAAAAGAAGAAGAAACAACCAGATCCTACATTATGATTCAAATAGTTCACACTTCTTCCTTGTAAATTACCTCCCATACATCAAACTGCACAACTCCAGTAAGAAGTGGAGATCCCTAATTCTCATTCATTATTCAGCGAGTCGTATTATTCTGGATCTCTCATGCTCTGCGTTTTTGCTTTCATCCCCCCCGGCCGTCTCTCAACTGCCTCCTTTCTGGGGCAGAGCGACTTCAAAGAGGCTTCAGTGATTATATTATTATATTATATTCATGCAGCATAAAGTCATCTCAGAGGAGGGGGGGGTGTATCGTCAGAGGGAACATTGTCACGCATGCATCACATTAACGGCTGGAAAAATATTAAACTCTAACAAAACACGTTTAGATCCTTTTGTGTGAATTAGGGATGCACCGATACCGATACTGATACCGATACCGATACCAATACCGATACCAGTATCGGGTATCGGGTGCGATACTGTGCTCATGTACTCGTACTCGCAAAACGGCTCCGATACAACGGCACTGATACCACTTTACGGTGGTGCGCCCGACCCCGCTGGGCCAGGATCCCTCCTCAGCCGGCGCACACCGGCCCTCACTTTCATTGCGCCACGGGGTTTTGCTTACACCCTCTGACTTGCTCGTGCGTTAGACTCCTTGGTCTGTGTTTCAAGACGGGTCGGGTGGGTTGCCGACATCGCCGCTGACCCCTGGCGCCTTTTACGTGGGCCGAGCCCCGCCCTGGCGGCACGACGCGGTTGGGGGGCACTGAGGACAGTCCGTCCCAGTCGAAAGTCGCACCGGGAGCAGGGGGCCGTCCCTCCCCGGCGGGGAGAGAGGGCGCAGCGAGCCCTTTGTCCATGGTGCGGCAAGGTCCGGTATGCGGGACTCCCCAGCCTGCCGTGTGTCGCTCACACCCTCCAGCTGGATGTTAACGAGGGTCTTTTGGCACAGAGAAGTACTCATATCGGTAATCGGTATCGACGAGTACACAAATGTAAGTACTTGTACTCGGTCTGAATAAAGTGGTATCGGTGCATCCCTACTGTGAATGTTTACTGAATGTCTGACTGGCGTGTTCAAACAGGAAACTACAGCTCCGTGTTTAACGGCGTACCTCGTGTGGCAGGTGGAGGGAGGACCGCTGAGCTCCGTCTCTGCGATGGATACCCAACAGGAACGGCACCGGAGCATCCAGGAGGTGATGGAGCGGCGCTGAAACGATGGGCAGGTAGATGTGTTGCCACTGGAACGGGAATAGCAAGGTGGTGACGCCCTCCGCCACCGTCATCAGACGTTGGTAGTCTGAGGAGGAGAGAACAGAGCGTGGAGGAGGAGTCAGCTTTAAGTCTCATTTTCAAGTACATTCCCTTTAACCAGATTTTAATGAAGCTGTTTTAGTTAACGATTTACTGTCATTAATATTCCTGTTTACATGCTAGCCCAATGAATGACTGAGGATTCAGAAAAAGGAAAGGTCTGGAGTGATCCGAAGTTCAAACGAGTGTAATGAAGGAGCTCTTTGGTAGGAACACAAAGGAAGGAAGGTCCAAAGCCTTCAATCAGACGGCTCCTTCACTGTAAGAACACTGATGAAGTTCATCAAGGTTCAATGTTTTAACGCTGATTAACGACATTAATAATGTCTTCCTGTGATTTCACTATGACCTTATCTGCATTGAGGTAATCATATGTGTGGATTTCTTATTTTGAGTGTCATCTCATGCATGCTAATAACTGATAGCGTGCTAACCTTGAGAGCAGAGCAGGACTTGTGTCTCCAGAAGTGCACAGGTAATGAGTTGCACCATGTTGTCCACACCCAGCAGCGAGAAGGCCTCTCCGAGAGGATACTCCCCCAGCGGGAGCTCACCCGGCCCGGGCCGCTGGCACACGATGGGCCCCTGCACCCCGTGGAACCTCAGCGACCTGCCCGGAGGAGGCAGGGGCACCTCGTACAGGATGTTATGGATGTAGCTCTCTATCGGGAGGGGCGGGGCCGTGTGGGACGTCACCGCCTGGTGCAGCTGAGACAGGAACTCTCGAGCAGCTTGCAGGAAGGGCAGCGGCGTGAGGAGGCAGAGGGCTTTGGACACGTACAGGGTGTCCCGCGCCGGATCGAAGGAGCCCGCGCAGCCGAGGCAGGCGGGAACCCCGGCCAGAGACTCGGCGTCCGACTCGTCCAAGCTGCTCACGAGCGAGTCCATGCTGGAGGTGGAGGGCGAGGAGGCGGACGAAGAGGTGGAGGAAGAGGGAGTGGAGGCAGATGAAGCTGAATGGTGCTCCACGTGGTGCATCTGGTAGAGAGTCTGCATGGCAGTGATGATCTGAGCACCGGTCACCTCCTCGTAGAAGATGTGGACGAAGCCGTAGGAACGCGTCCCGTCGTCACAAGACATGGTGAACGAGTGAAACTGAGGATCGAGCCTGTCGGCCTGCGTGCGGAAGGAGAGACCCCTCGGCATGCAGAGCTGAGGAGGAGAGAACATAGAAGAGGGTGAAGAACATCAGGCTCCTCTTTGGTCATTTGTAACATGATTCACTGGTTGGAAGAACCACAGAACATCTACCATACACATCTTGTCCTTCTATTTCTGCTGTTGAGAGACAAGAAGAAGAACATTCATGTACAATCCAAGATCTCACCATGTTGACGGCATCTTTATTGAAGGGGTTCCTGTCGGTGCTCTCAGGGTAGTGCACCAGCACCTTGGACTTGAACGAACGTCGGATGGGGATCTGCTCAAAGCCCTCACCTGAGAGACCAACAGAGACACAGAGAAGAGAGTTATGGAAGAGTGACCTTTGACCTTCATCACTGCTGAGACAGACTTTGTTACACGATGAACAGAACAAAACAGAGGACGTCACAAAGTGACAGCAGCTTTGAGTTATGAGAATGCTCGGACAGGACGACCTTGTCTGAAAAGAGAAAAGCTCATCTGTTGTTGTCAGCGAGGACGTTCTGCAGCACGGAGGGGAAACCCTTCCAAGGGTTGCAGAACTCAACTCATCAGCACAGAGATGGACCCCTCATCCCCGACTCTCTGCAGGAGGAAACTCTCTACGCTGCTAGAGCGTGCACAGGATGAAGATCTGCTGGAGCTACGTGTGCATGTGAGGATTGAATTTGCGATGCGTGCAGGAAAACTCTGTTACATATTCCCACACACACAATGCACACATTTGATGCATCAACTTTCTTCTCTCTTCAGTCTGTGCACGTGTCAGCTTCTAGCTCCAGTTACATGCAGCACAGTGATGTGTGTGTGTGTGAGCAGCTGAAGATAGAGAGACACTGTGAGTGTATGATTCAGCGTGTGACTGGCATCATTCATCCTCTCTCTGGGGGGGGGTGCCCTCTTCACTGTATTCCCCGTTTCACCACCCAGAGTTCATCTCCAGTCTCAACAGACCCACGTCGCTGTGTTACGAGAACAAAAACAACTAACTGGTGTTCTCTCGGCTGCCGGCCTCGATGCTCTCATTCAGCATTCAAGAGCATCCAGCTCACCTGCCTACGAGATGACGCACGGCTCCACGAGAGAGGAGACTGCACCACACAGAGAGAGAGAGAGAGAGAGGAGCACCACTTCAAGTCAAACTGAGTCAGACCGGTAGGTGGGAGACAGGAGCTGATGGATCACAGTGAGGGGAGTCAATGTTCTTGGCTAAGGATACAAACTGGTGTCGGCGCTGAGAGGCAGAATGGAGCACCTAGTTGCCATGGCAGCACTTTACCGCCGTGGCCTCGAAGATCGCCATCGAGACAACAAAGCTCGTCAGCGGTTTACGTCACCTCAGTTTCATCAGCTGACCCAATTAAAACCCTCACTACCCCCCCGACACGAGTTCCCCTCCAGCGTCTCTCTCTCTCTCTCTCTCTTCTCTGTCTCTCTCTCTTCTCTGTCTCTCTCTCTCTCCTCTCTGTCTCTCTCTCCTCTCTCTCTCTCCCCGTCTCTCTCTCCTCTGTCTCTCTCTCTTCTCTGTCTCTCTCTCTCTCCCTCTCTCTCTCTCTCTCTCTGTCTCTCTCTCTCCCTCTCTCTCTCTCCCTCTCTCTCTCTCCCTCTGTCTCTCTCTCTCTCCCTCTCTCTCTCTCTCTCTCTGTCTCTCTCTCTCCCTCTCTCTCTCTCCCTCTCTCTCTCTCCCTCTGTCTCTCTCTCTCCCTCTCCCTCCCTCTCTCTCCCTCTCTCCGTGTTAACAGAAGGGAGTAATGGGGGGGAGGTTTGTTTTATGTCTGTTTCAGTTCAGCTGTAATTAACATGTTTCCTCCTCCCACATGAACACTCAGTAGAAACCTGAGTACTCTGAGCTCATCAGTTGCAGAATACTTTATATCATAATCATTTAATCTGCCTATTATTTACCTGATGAATCATTTAATACAGACGACTGTCCATCACTATCACCTAAAACTCAACCAGGAGACGTCTTCAAACTGCCCGATGTGTCCGTCCAACAGTCCAAAAACTACAATATATTACATTTTCTGTCACATCAGCAACAATGAATTGATTAATTTTCCATCTGTCAAGTTATTCTTTCAGCTCTAATCCTCAGTGCAGGACAGTCATCGCCACGGTCACTAGAATATCAATAATCTCACAACAAAGTGTTTCATATTGATTCCACGGTTTAGACATTCATCACAAAGACGTCCAGTATGTCCCTGAAAGGTGCCCCGTCCCTAAAACAGGCCGTAGACATCTGTCATATTCACCAACTGAACCATCCCGTTCATCACATCATTACATGAGTAGATGAGGACGGATAGAAAAAGCAGAAAGAGATTAAAATGACAGCAAATGTCAGCCGGCAGCCGGCACTGACAGATGAGGAGTCAAACAGTTTAAATCACTCCGTCTCTACGTTACGGATTCGTCCTGAAGGTTTAACCACGTGACAAAACAAGAAAGAAGAAAAGTGTCTTCTTCATCTCCGGCTGAGACACAGACGCGTCGCTGAGCTCGTAGGCTTCAAATAAAGGATAGAAGTAAGTGTTGAGTGCCTATAAATAAAATAACTGTAACGTCTATATACATCTCTTAACAATCAGTTCAACAGGACAAAGCAGCTCTCAGATCAGGTCAGGGAGTTCTGGCGTCTCCAGTGACGATGTCACCCCGCTGTGACAGTCGGCTGCTGAAGCCTCGGCCCTCCGGAGACGAGCAACGTCACAGGAAATCTGATTAGGCCGCAGAAAACACACAGTGGCCTCCATTGAGGAGCCAACAAGGGCAGACTGTCTCCCGGTAGGCATCGTTCTCTAATGGCAGACACAGATCATGTCACACATGTACACATGCTGGTGCACGTGACAGAATAAACAGTGCAGCGGATAACAGCAATGTTTCAGTCAAATCCTGCAAATAGTGGCATGATGATCGCCGAGGGGTCACTAAGCAAATATAAACGATCGGCCACTTGAAAATCTGAGATGTCCGCCAGATTGACCTGCTGATGATGGTTTCTATCATAGAAATTCATCTTCTTGGTCAGTTTGAGAGATCTTAGTGTCAAATGATCTGTTTTCTAGCATACTGGATCTAATTTTGATAGTTTGAACAAGTTTTAACTGCAACATGGCGGCCAGGGAATCGAGCATCAAGAAAGTGTGTGTGAAGCTGAAATATCTTGCACGGTCATTGAGACACAAGGAGACGAAACCATCAGCAACAACAGGAAGTCCCTGGATGCTCTCATGAGGAAACAGACACGTTTCAAATTGTTAAAACTATCAAAATTAGATCCAGCATGCTAGAAAACAAATCATTTGACACCAAGATCACTCAACCCGACCAAGTAGATGTATTTCTATGAGAGAAATCATCATCAGCAGGTCAATTTGGCCGCCATCTTGGATTTTCAAGTGGTTTCTATTTGCTCAGCGTCTCCTCTGGAATCATCAGGCCACATTTGGTGCTTGTATCACTATTTGCATGATTTGTCCGCGCTCCGCTCCGCTCCACTAAAACATCTCCTGCTTGACTAGAGCTCACAGAACAACCCCCCCGCTGCAGTGGGTCTGAGATGACCCGCTGTTACATAAGCAGATTGGTGGAGCTCAGATAAACCAGCCAGCAGCGCTGTCACTCCTCAGCAGGGAGCCTCATATCAGAGACACATATCAGAGACCGACGGGTTCGTTAGAGCAGCAATTAGTCTGCAGCAGAGCCGTCATCTGGTCCAGCGTCATACAGAGCTCAACATCCTACATACTGTATACACAGAGAGTCATACAGAGCTCATCCTATATATATACAGAGAGTCATACAGAGCTCATCCTATATATATACAGAGAGTCATACAGAGCTCAACATCCTACATACTGTATATACAGAGAGTCATACAGAGCTCATCCTATATATATACAGAGAGTCATACAGAGCTCATCCTATATATATACAGAGAGTCATACAGAGCTCAACATCCTACATACTGTATATACAGAGAGTCATACAGAGCTCATCCTATATATATAGAGAGTCATACAGAGCTCAACATCCTACATACTGTATATACAGAGAGTCATACAGAGCTCATCCTATATATATACAGAGAGTCATACAGAGCTCATCCTATATATATACAGAGAGTGATACAGAGCTCATCCTATATATATACAGAGTCATACAGAGCTCATCCTATATATATACAGAGAGTCATACAGAGCTCATCCTATATATATACAGAGTCATACAGAGCTCAATATCCTACATATATACAGAGAGTGATACAGAGCTCATCCTACATATATACAGAGAGTGATACAGAGCTCATCCTACATATATACAGAGAGTGATACAGAGCTCATCCTACATATATACAGAGAGTGATACAGAGCTCATCCTATATATATACAGAGAGTCATACAGAGCTCATCCTATATATATACAGAGAGTCATACAGAGCTCATCCTATATATATACAGAGTCATACAGAGCTCAATATCCTACATATATACAGAGAGTGATACAGAGCTCATCCTACATATATACAGAGAGTGATACAGAGCTCATCCTATATATATACAGAGAGTGATACAGAGCTCATCCTACATATATACAGAGAGTGATACAGAGCTCATCCTATATATATACAGAGAGTCATACAGAGCTCATCCTATATATATACAGAGAGTCATACAGAGCTCATCCTGCATATATACAGAGAGTCATACAGAGCTCAATATCCTACATATATACAGAGAGTGATACAGAGCTCATCCTATATATATACAGAGAGTGATACAGAGCTCATCCTATATATATACAGAGAGTGATACAGAGCTCAATATCCTACATATATAGAGAGTCATACAGAGCTCATCCTACATATATACAGAGAGTGATACAGAGCTCATCCTACATATATTCAGAGAGTGATACAGAGCTCAATATCCTACATATACACAGAGAGTCATACAGAGCTCATCCTACATATATACAGAGAGTGATACAGAGCTCATCCTATATATATTCAGAGAGTGATACAGAGCTCAATATCCTACATATACACAGAGAGTGATACAGAGCTCATCCTACATATATTCAGAGAGTGATACAGAGCTCATCCTGCATATATTCAGAGAGTGATACAGAGCTCATCCTACATATATTCAGAGAGTGATACAGAGCTCATCCTGCATCCTGCATATATTCAGAGAGTGATACAGAGCTCATCCTACATATATACAGAGAGTGATACAGAGCTCATCCTGCATATATTCAGAGAGTGATACAGAGCTCATCCTACATATATACAGAGAGTGATACAGAGCTCATCCTGCATATATTCAGAGAGTGATACAGAGCTCATCCTACATATATTCAGAGAGTGATACAGAGCTCATCCTGCATATATTCAGAGAGTGATACAGAGCTCATCCTGCATATATTCAGAGAGTGATACAGAGCTCATCCTACATATATTCAGAGAGTGATACAGAGCTCATCCTGCATATATTCAGAGAGTGATACAGAGCTCATCCTACATATATACAGAGAGTGATACAGAGCTCATCCTGCATATATTCAGAGAGTGATACAGAGCTCATCCTACATATATTCAGAGAGTGATACAGAGCTCAATATCCTACATATACACAGAGAGTGATACAGAGCTCATCCTGCATATATTCAGAGAGTGATACAGAGCTCATCCTACATATATTCAGAGAGTGATACAGAGCTCATCCTGCATATATTCAGAGAGTGATACAGAGCTCATCCTGCATATATTCAGAGAGTGATACAGAGCTCATCCTACATATATTCAGAGAGTGATACAGAGCTCATCCTACATATATTCAGAGAGTGATACAGAGCTCATCCTACATATATACAGAGAGTGATACAGAGCTCATCCTGCATATATTCAGAGAGTGATACAGAGCTCATCCTACATATATACAGAGAGTGATACAGAGCTCATCCTACATATATTCAGAGAGTGATACAGAGCTCATCCTACATATATTCAGAGAGTGATACAGAGCTCATCCTGCATATATTCAGAGAGTGATACAGAGCTCATCCTGCATATATTCAGAGAGTGATACAGAGCTCATCCTACATATATTCAGAGAGTGATACAGAGCTCATTCTGCATATATTCAGAGAGTGATACAGAGCTCATCCTACATATATACAGAGAGTGATACAGAGCTCATCCTGCATATATTCAGAGAGTGATACAGAGCTCATCCTACATATATTCAGAGAGTGATACAGAGCTCATCCTACATATATTCAGAGAGTGATACAGAGCTCATCCTACATATATTCAGAGAGTGATACAGAGCTCAATATCCTACATATACACAGAGAGTGATACAGAGCTCATCCTACATATATTCAGAGAGTGATACAGAGCTCATCCTGCATATATTCAGAGAGTGATACAGAGCTCATCCTACATATATTCAGAGAGTGATACAGAGCTCATCCTGCATATATTCAGAGAGTGATACAGAGCTCATCCTACATATATTCAGAGAGTGATACAGAGCTCATCCTGCATATATTCAGAGAGTGATACAGAGCTCATCCTGCATATATTCAGAGAGTGATACAGAGCTCATCCTACATATATTCAGAGAGTGATACAGAGCTCATCCTACATATATTCAGAGAGTGATACAGAGCTCATCCTACATATATACAGAGAGTGATACAGAGCTCATCCTGCATATATTCAGAGAGTGATACAGAGCTCATCCTACATATATACAGAGAGTGATACAGAGCTCATCCTGCATATATTCAGAGAGTGATACAGAGCTCATCCTACATATATTCAGAGAGTGATACAGAGCTCATCCTGCATATATTCAGAGAGTGATACAGAGCTCATCCTACATATATTCAGAGAGTGATACAGAGCTCATTCTGCATATATTCAGAGAGTGATACAGAGCTCATCCTACATATATACAGAGAGTGATACAGAGCTCATCCTGCATATATTCAGAGAGTGATACAGAGCTCATCCTGCATATATTCAGAGAGTGATACAGAGCTCATCCTACATATATTCAGAGAGTGATACAGAGCTCATCCTGCATATATTCAGAGAGTGATACAGAGCTCATCCTACATATATTCAGAGAGTGATACAGAGCTCATCCTGCATATATTCAGAGAGTGATACAGAGCTCATCCTGCATATATTCAGAGAGTGATACAGAGCTCATCCTACATATATACAGAGAGTGATACAGAGCTCATCCTGCATATATTCAGAGAGTGATACAGAGCTCATCCTACATATATTCAGAGAGTGATACAGAGCTCATCTTAAAGAGAAAGGCCCGTCTGCTTACAGCCAGCTCTCCTCTGAAGAGCTGCTCTACATGAGGAGAACAGGCTGAATAACAGGCTGAATAACAGGGTGTGACTATTGTTTCCAAACCTGGAAGTGACGTTCAATGTGTTGGTATTCATCAGCACACCTGCTCCTCTTCCTCACAAAGACCGAGGCACACACACACACACACACACAGAGAGCAGACGTCACAAAGGGCTCCTGGCTGAATCTGTCAGACTCGGTGTGGGAGAAAGCAACACTCCTCGATGTCTCTATTTCTAACGGGCTGAGAAGCTCTCCACCACTAATACACCATCACCAGCATCACTGCAGCTGTCATCACCGTGGCAACCCCCCACATCCACCCACATCCATCTCCTCCCACCTTTGGACAGATGTGTGTTTTGCTCGGTAAAAATAAAAAGACAGTCTCAATCTCCGTTAGAGAGCACGACAGAGGAACCACAGAGATGATCAGAGATGATCAGAGATGACCACAGCAGTGTAATCTGGGAGCTCGTCTTCACACACAGTCCCATGTTAACCGTGAAACACAGGATAGGATGCTCCAGCGTTATCAGGCTGTCCTCTCTCTCTCTCTCTAGTCAACCCTTTCTCTGCTATAGTCCTCCTCCAGGTGTAGCAGTGGATGACTTGCATAAACCAACAAAGATCTGATTTACAGTGCTGTCTTGAAAATATGATAAAAAAACAGAAATGTAATGTGTTCACGCAGAGATGACACAAAAGGACAACACTATACTGTGATGGGTGATACAGTATGTTTAAATATGTGGTTCAGATTCATGAGATCATAATCATTTTCTTTGTTTATCTGTTAAATACTAAAAAAATATACCATTTAAAACCTTTTAAATACACAAATACTGCAGAAACACACACCATGTATTATCACATTCTGATGGAATGGATCTGAAATCAAAATGTTGTTGGACAAAATATGATCTATCCTCCACATGATGGTGTGCATATATATATATATATATTTATATATATATATATATATACATATATATATATATATGTATATATATATATATATGTATATATATATATATATATATATTTATATATATATATATATATATATATGTATTTATATATATATATATATATATGTATATATATATATATATATACATATATATATATATATATATGTATATATATATATATATGTATATATATATATATATATTTATATATATATATATATATATTTATATATATATATATATATGTATATATATATATATATGTATATATATATGTATATATATACATATATATATATATGTATATATATATATATATATACATATATATATATATATATATAAATACATATATATATATATATATATAAATATATATATATATATATGCACACCATCATGTGGAGGATAGATCATATTTTGTATATATATATGTATATATATACATATATATATATATGTATATATATATATATATATACATATATATATATATATATATATACATATATATATATATATGTATATATATATATGAATATGATGTTGTCAACAAGGCTGTGACACACACACACACACACACACACGCAC